>NW_002987036.1:107433-110306 GCF_000006295.1 Pediculus humanus corporis
AAATTTCGGTTTGGAAAAAAAAAAGGAAAAGAAAAAAAGGTTTTTTTTTTTAACTTCAAACCTTATTTGCTAAAGTTTTAAATTTAGTTTATATTATACAGCAGAAGACACATAAATTTAAAATGGGAGGGAGGGTGGATGGATGGGGGATTTATTTACAAAAAAAAAAAAAAGAAAAAGTAATTTTTCACTGTTGCGTGTCCCGAAAAATAAATTTTATTATTTTTTTTAAACAACACAAAGCGTTTTTTTTTTGTTTTTTTTTTTTGTGTTTATTAAAGTACTTCGAGTACTACCCGTCGATACCCGTCGTTTGTTTTAAACAATAACAAAATAATACATACATTAATAGGAGTAAAATAAATTTTTTTTTTTTTTTTTATACTCATTTTCCAAAAATTACTAAAATTTCATCTTTTATTAAAGCAAAAAAAAAAAAAAAAAGAAAATTCATCTTCTTCTTTTTCTTTGTCTTAAACTAGAATTATTAGTCGTTGGTAAAATGTTTTACTCCGGAAGTTAAAACGGAAGAAGATTGGCAGGAAGTCGGGAAAAGAGAAGAAGAAGAAGGTTTTCGGGGTGATTTATTACAATGCGGACGCTTTAACTTTTCCATCCTTTCCAAGCCAAGATTAAACCTTGACGTGTTTTTAGAATTTTTTTTTTTTTGTCTTTTATTTATTTATAGTAAAAAAAATCAAATGTTTTGAAAACAAAAATAAATAAATAATAAAAGAAAAAGGTTTTCCTCCCCCCTACAAAAAATGGACGCTAGAATCGTGCAGGATTTTTTCCCCAAAAAAATTTATTAAAATCTCTCTCTCTCTCTCTTTCTGTGTGTGTGTATGTGAAATTTTTCATACATATTTTTTTTAATATTAAATATAATATTTTCGATTGTATTTTACCTCAAAGGAAACAAATCAAAGTTTTCTTTATACACTTATCCTTTGTCAATAGTTTTCAATAAAGTTTCTTCTTCTTCATCTGCTACTACGATATTAAATGTTTAACGTTGTCGGTTTAAAAGTTGTAAATCGATTCCTACTAGGAGTTTATTCTCAAAGAGATAAACAAAACAAAACAAAACAAAAAAAAAGAAAAAACTTTTATCATCATCATCATCATCATCGATTTAATGTTTTTAGTTAGAATTACAAAAAAAATAAAATAAATTCAATAAGGTTTAAAAGACGAGAAAATCAATAGAAAATTTTCTCTCTTTTTTCCTCTTTTTTATCTTTTTTTTTTTTTTTATTTGGTTTTTATTCATTTCGTGTGTGTATGTGCGTGTTTGTGTTTGTGTGCTTGTGCATGTGTGTGTGTGTGCGCGTGTGAATTTACTAAAAATCAATCGATACCCCCCATCTTTCGCGTTCAATTTTTAACCGGTTTTCGTTTTTATTCATTTTGTTTTTCCGCCTTTTTTCCCTCTCACATTCCCTTCTTCCCGCAATATTTTTTTTGTTCCATCTTTGAATTCCCCCCCCTTCCCCTTTCAGAACAAAATAAAAAATTATTTAGGAAAACAATCGATGATGAATTGTTATTTAATCAAATAATTATTATTAATTCGTAGAAATCAAATCGAATCGAATCGGGAGAGATGGGAGGAGGGATGGGGAAAGGAATGGAGGGGTAGACGAGGAAAAAAAGGAGTAAAAAAAATTTGTCTTTGAGTTTTTGCAATATTAATCCGATGAACGTGACAAATATTTTTTAAATGAAATAAGTTTTTTCTGTTTTAAATAAACAACAAAAATTATTATTATTTTAACGTTAACAAGACAATTGATTTAAATCAAATAATCCGGATTAAGTAAATCTCATTGGAAAATTTATTGTAAAGGAAGTTAAAAAAAGAGAGTGAGAGAGAGAAAGAAATGGGGAAAATAAAATAAAATGAAATAAAAAAAAACTTTTTAGAAAAGTGTTTGAGAAAGAGAGAGATAGAGATAGAGTGAATTAAAAGAAAGAAAAGAAATGAAAAAAAAAATTTTTTTTTTTTTATTTAATCTCATCCAGTAAAAACTTGATTTCTTTTTATTTAATTTAAATATTAAAAAGTTATTTAAAAAAAAAAAATTAATAAAATATTAAAATTTTTTAAAGCTTTTTCCCCCAGCCCCTCATTCCCCATCTACCTTTTTTTTTACGAGTTCGATTATTAACCTTTTTAAAAGATTTTACCAATATTATTATTATTATTATTATTATTAATATTATTCAACCCTTTTTTTAATTTTTAATAAAAACGAATCAACAACCTTTTGTTATTATTATTATTAGTAATCCGTGTAATTCGCAAAATGTTTTTTTAATTTTTTTTAAAACGTTAAATTTTATTTATGTACGTTAATAAAATAATAATAATAATAATAAGAGTAAATAAATTAATAAATTTCTATAAAACCTTTTACTATTTTTATTTTTTTATTTTTAAATCTTGCAAACGAGTTTTTTTTTTTTATGTAAAAAAAAATAATAATAAATAATAATTTTTTTAAGTAAACTTGTTAAACCTGAAAAACTATAATAAAAAATCTTGCATTAATAATAATAATAATAATGATAATAATAATAAATAATCTGATAAAGTTGATTTACCTTTCGAATGATTTAAATTTTTGATAATTAATTGTCATAAATGTGTATCAAGGTAGGTACTATGACTAGTACCTACCTTGTAGATTTATTAACTTTTTTTTTTTTTATACGCAAAGATAATTAACGAGAGAATTTTAATTTAAAATTAACCGATTAATTAATTCAAACTTATTATTATTATTATTATTATTATTATTATTATTATTATTATTATTATTATTATTATTATTATTATTATTATTATTATTATTATTATTAATTATATT
>NW_002987036.1:110551-134059 GCF_000006295.1 Pediculus humanus corporis
TATTTATTTATGGATTGATTACAACAAATCATTATTAATCTCATTATAAATGCACAATTACTCTATTAATTACGACATAAACAAATAATGATAATAATTAGGTTTTAAACTACCAATAATTAGCCGAAAAAAAACAAAAAAATTTCCTCCAATCATTTTCGTAGTTATTGCAGCGGATTCAAAATTAATTTTAAAATGATTAATTTATGCGTTGTAATCGCTACTTACTCATCCGTCTTTTAAAAAAAATTTTTTACCCACGCTTTCTTTCTTTTTTTGACAAAAATTGTTTATAATTTAAAATTATTTATTTATTATTGACGTAATTTTTTTTTTTTGTTTAAATTATTTAAAACTAGGTTAAATAAAGAAAATTTACATAAATATATAAATAAATTATAATTAATTTATTAAAATAAAACGATTATAAAATTAATTTAATAAAATCACATGAATGATGATGCAAGCCAAACAATTGTCACAAACTTTTCACACACACACTCACGCCCATGAGATTCTCATTATTATTATTATTATTATTATCATCATTGTATTCAATTTATATTAATAATAATGATATTAGTACAATAGTAATAAAAATGAATGCAGCAGCAGCATTTATTATTAATAGTTGACAAATGTTAAACGAATGTCTCTTTAAATAATGAGGTCAAATTTTTTGGCGCGAAAATTTAAATTTTCATATTATTATTATTATTTTTGATTTTCTTGCCAAAAAAATAATAATATAAAATAAAGTTTTATTTATTTATTTATTTATAAATAAATCAATCAAATTAATTAATTAATTTTATAGAAATGGAAAATTCGCAAAAAATTTCCCTGCCCCCAACCCCTCCTTCCGTAAAATTTGCATTTATTGTTATAAATATTATTATTATTATTTATAAATAAAACGTCGTTGATTTAAAACAATTATTATTATTATTATTGTTTTTGCGGAAAATTATTTTTCAAAAAAAAAATTTTTTTTATTTGTTTTTAACGTTTTTAAATTTTATTATTTGAATTTGTCTGGCGCCACGTTTTTTTTATTTTGCATTTTGACTTTGAGAAAAGAAAATTCGTTTGTTTGCTTGTTTGTTTACTTTAAAACTAACAAAAAAATTTTTTTTCATCTCAATAATAATTTGTAATCGGTTTTGCGACGAGAATTTTCTTTCGTTCGGTTTTTTTAATCTCTGGAATATTTTTAAGAAGAAGAATCGCAAAACAAAAATGGAGACGCAAGATATGCATCGTTTTAACCGCAACAAAAAATTTTTGAAGACGCCATTTTTTTTGTATCTTTGTTTTGCTTACCTCAAAAAAAAAAAAAGAAATAATAAAACGAAATTTTTATAAAACTATCTCGAAGAAGACTTCTTTTGAAAAACCCAAGGTTAAATTTTATTATATTTTTGGAAGGGTCAAAAGGTTAACTGCGTTTACCCGTAATAAAAATTAGTAGCGCATTTATTATTATTATTATTATTATTATTACTTCGCCGCGTTTATCTTTTGCCGCCGAGTATCTATCATATGAGATGAAGAAAAAATTATTATTATTATTATTATTGAAAAATAAAGTTTAATGAGGGTGTTGAAAATAATTTTTACACACTCGACGATGGTGTAATTTTACTCAATGTTTAACTTACGAAGTTTTTTTTTCTTTTTATTAAAATAAGTTCACGCATCTTCAACATAAATTTCAATTGTTACAAATTATAATAATAATAATAATAATTACAAAAAGACAATGAAATAAGAAAAAAATAGAAAATTTAATCGATGAGAAACGGAAAAACGGAAATGAAAAAAGAAATTTTTTTTCAAAAAAATATTTTTTCGACCTTCGATTCTTTTTTATTATTTTCTCGAGATTTTTATTTTCTTGGCCAACCTACAAAAAAAGTTTTGGCAAAACTAGATTTTAAAATTTATTACCTGACAAAAAGAAACGAGAAAAGACAAAAAAAAAAAAAAAGAAAAAAAAGTTTTTGAAAAAGTATGCGGCGGGTAAAAGAAAAAAAATCGGATTTTAAAACATTTAAAAGAATTTTTCCATAAATCTTTCCAGGAATGGAGATGAAGAAAGAATAAAAAAATTTTCAATGGATAACAAAACAAAAAAAAAGGGATAAAAAATAATAATTTAAATTATTTTTTGAAGCAAAAAAAAAGCAGAAAATAATGATAATGATGATGATGATGATGATTTTTTCAAAAAATTTTCCGGGACGGAAAACAGAGAGAGAGAAAGAGAGAAAACAATCACTTTTACTTCTTCTTCTCCAACACGCCAGTTTTAAAACCAAATTTTTTGTTTTTTTTTTTTTTTTTTGTTTTTGAGTTGGTAATCTTGAAATGTTGAACAAAGATTTACGATCTCTGTGCATTTGCCACTACTTTTTTTTATATCGAAACAATTTTTTTTTTTTTTTTTAATTTATTTCCGTAACTTTTTCCTTCTTCTTCTACAACTTCTATCTCTCTCTCTCTCTCTTTTTTGGAACCCGAATAAAAAATTTATTATTATTATTAATTTATTATGTTTTTTTTTTTTTTTAAATTTTTCACGGTTTTCTTTTTTCGCGTATAATTTATTATTATTAATATTGATAAACTATTGTTACCGGTTTTTTTTTATTTTGTTCGGTTGGCTTCCTGTTGACTTCTTGACTCTACGAAAAAAAAAAAAAGATTTTTATTGATTTTTTTTTTTTAACCAGGGTAATAAAATATAATTAAATATAAATTATTAATTTTTTTTTATAATTAAAAACGTTAGGTTTTTTATTTTTAAAACTATAATAAATTATTTTTTATAGCGCTTTATTTTTTCTTTTATAGTCTATAATAAATTATTTAAATTTTAAAAAAATTAAAAAAAAAAAATTTTTTTTTTAATTACTCGTGTTAGTTTTAGTTACCGTTTGTAATAAATTAAAAATTTTTTTTTTCTTTTTTCATTAATTTTTTCCGCTTTTATTTTGAATTTGTTGTTTGTTGTTTGTTTGTTTGTTTACGTATACGACTTAAAACAAGTTAATGCGTGTTGTTTGTATAAATATAAAAGATTAACGCGCGTTTTTTTTTTTAAATAAATAAAAATGTCGTCGTGATGATAATATGATGAATGATTTTAAATTTTTACGTTTGTTTGTTTGTTTGTCGTTTGTTTGTGTGGATGATTTTATAGTTTTGTTATTAATTAATGAATTTTTTTTTTTTTTTTGATTTCAGATAATATCGAATCAAGGTACAGGTTCCTCGGAAATGAATCACACAAAGATCATTTTAAATTATTAGAAAAGGATCAAAATTCACTTTTAGTCGGAGCAAGGTAAGTAATTTTTTGTTTGTTACTTTTTATGTTTGTCGTTTGTTTGTTTCGATCGAAAAAAAATTATCATTATTATTATTGTTTGTTTTATTTATGATTTAAAAAAAAAATTATTTAAATTAATTTTTACGTAGGTGAAATAATTTGATTTTAATTTTTTCGCGTTTTTTTTTTTTTTTTTCGTATTACGGAATTTAAAATTGAAATGAAAATTGCGGAGGTACGAGGAGTAGTAAAGAGGTAGTAAGAAAGGAGAAGGGGGGTTAAAAATATTTTGTCATCGTTACAGTGACTAATAGTGCAAAATAAATAATGAAAGTTTTAAAAAAAAGTGACTTTTTACGTGTATTTTAAATTCTTTCGTGACTTTCGATCATAAATTGAATGAAAAAAAAAAAAGTAATTTTGTGCATGCAGAAGCGTGTGTGTGTGTGTGTAAAAAAAAGAGAGAGAGAGAGAGAAAAAGAAAGAGAGATAGAGATTCAAGATTTAAAAACAAAAAAAAAATTTTTTTGAAATAGAAAAATGAAAAAAAAAAAAAACCGGAGAGAAAACTGACTTATAATCAAGTTGATAGTAAATCATCTTAAATTTTTTTTTCTTCTGCTTCTTTTTATTCTATTTCGTCCTCTGAGGTTTTTTTTCCCTACGTCCCGTAGGATTGACATCAATAAATAAATAAAAAAAAACTGGATTTGGGTTTTGAAAATGTAAAAAAAAAAAAAAAAAAAAAACTCGAACGAAAACGTGACGTAAATGTTTTACCTGAAAAAGAATAAAAGAAAAAAAAAGAAAAAACATTTTTTCAAACCGCAACGATGACGTCAACAACAACGACAACAACAACGACAACAACAATAACAACTTTAAATTTTATTTCGTTTGTTTGTTTTTATTTACTTTTAAGTAACTACGTATAAATGCGCGTACACGTATTTAAAAAAAAAAAGATTCATTTATTTTCTAAACTAAACTTACACGTTTTTCATTTTTTTTCCTTTCCAGTTTTTTTTCTTTTTATCGACTCGAACTTTTCCTCATCATCTTTACTGGAAAAACAAATAAAAAAAAAAAAAAATCGTCGCAAATGAATATTCATAAAAATATTCAAAAAATATTCATAAAAAAAAAATATTCAAATGATGTTAATTAAATAAACGTTAGCCATTTTTTTCCCTCTTTTTTTTATATAAACAATCTTTTCGTTATAAAATTAATTTTTTAAAAAAAATTTTATTCTTCTTTTTTCTTTTTCTTTCTAGAAACATCGTGTACAACATTAGTCTCAAAGATCTTAGCGAATTTACCGATCAGGTAAGAATCATTTTATGATTATTACGATGACTAAAATTTAATTAGTCATTTTATTTAGTAAAATAAATTAGTTACAAGTTTCCTAATTTGTTATTATTCCGATGACGTCATGTGTATAAATATGGCGTGGCGTAGAAAAGAATATATATGTATATATATTTTTTTTTTGTTGCGTGTAATATTTAAACAATAATTTAAATAATATTTATTTAAATGTTTAAACAATTTGACGGTTGAATTTTTTATTTATTTATTAACGTTGTCTTGTTTTTTGTCATTTTGAAAGAAAAAAAAAAAAAGTTTAATGTCGGTGTGCGATTTCGGTTTTTGCGAGTCCCTTTTTTTTCTTTTCTTTTTTTTTTTGGTGTTTTAGTGAGGGGAAAAGGGAAAAAACGAGGGAGAGGGGGAAAGGAAAAAAAGGAGAGAGAAAAATAAAAATATCTTAATGTTGAATGTAAAAAAAAAAAAATCCATGAGTGTGGAGAAAAAAATAAAAAATTGTTAATAAACCCGCGCGTAAATTTTAATTATTTATTGATGTAATAATAATGATAATAATAATAATTTTCGAAAGCGAATAAAATGGCGTCTCGCGAAATTAATTATCCCTTCTTTTTTTTCTCGAAAGAAAAGAGTTAAAATTTAACAAAAAAAAAAAACAGAAAAAAAAGTCAAACATAATCCCCGTATAAAAGATGAGAGGGAAAAAGGAAAAAAATAAAATAAAAATAAAACATCATCAATCAAGAATAAAAATAAAAAGAAAAAAGTAAATAAAAATACAAAAAAAAAAGCAGAAGACGAAGAAAATTTTTACTCGTTTCGATTAAAAATTTTTTTTTTTTTTTTTTTTTTTTTAATGAAGAAAAAATGATGGATGATGAAAAAGGTTTTAGTTTTTTTTATTTTATATGTATTATTATTATTATTAATCTTAATTTTTTTTTTTTTTACTAAATTCTAAGCAATTGTCTTGTGAAATATTATTTTTTTTCTTACTCGTGACGTCAGTTTTTTTAAAAATAATTAATCACGTGACTAAATTATGAACGGATAAAAAATTATAAACTCTTCAACAACTCCGGGATTCGTGAATTTTTTTTTTTTTTGTTTTAAATATTTTCAAAAAGAAAAAATGGCGGAGGTAGAGAGGAAGTGGGGTTGAAAAGCAGCGTAAACGACAGAAAAATCTTGATTGAAAATAACAATAATAATAATAATTTTATAGGTTTTAAACCCGCCCCCGTAATCAAAGTTGCAGCCCTCCGACAAACGTTTGTTTATGAAAAACATTGTTATTCTTTAGGTGAATAATGATTGGTTTTAAGGAATTTTTATAAAATGAGTGATAATGATATTTAAAATAAATTTTTTTTACGTGGAAGAAGATAAAGAGCGGGAGAAACAAATTTAAAATGACACGACAATCGGCGATACGTGAAAAATTTCACGTCGTTTTTTTTTTTGTTTATATCGCGAATGCTAAGACCTGATATAGAAAAAATGATGATTACAATAATTATTATTATTATTTTTAAAAAATTGTTTGTCGTCGTCGGTTGTTTGTTTTTGTTACCGGAAGTGAGATTAAAAAAAAAAATTTCGGTTTATTATTATTTATGAATAATGGCGATATTCGCGCGCGTTCTGAAAAAAAAAAACGAAAAAACATAAAAATGATGATGAACTTTTAACCTTTTTCTACCTTTTCGTTCTACTCCCTCTCCTTTCCCCTTACCCTTTTTCCCCTCCTTCCCCCCGAGTAAATAACGCACAAAAATTTTTTTTTTTTTTTTTTAAAAAAACAGGATCTCGTGTTTTACAAAGATAAAGTTTTTTTATTTAAATTAAAAGATAGAAAAAAAAAATTCCCGCCAAAAATTTATTTATTTAGTTTTAACGATAAATTTTCTACCGATCCCTTCTCCCTCCCCCTTTTCTCTCCGCCGTCCCTACACCCCTGTCCCCTCTTCCCTCCCCTTCGTTTAAAACTCGTTGTAAGCTTATTAATTTTAAAGCTTTTAATGCTTTTAACAAAAGCTTCGAAACCGATGGTTATTTTTTCCTTTTTTCCTTTTTTTTTTCTTTTTTTCTTTTTTTTAATCATTCAAATTTTGATATATTTTGTTTTATGCGGAATACAAAACAAAATAATAATAATAATAATGATGATAATTTTTTCCCGTTTTCATTTCGTTTCCGCTCTTTCACCGGAAATATTATTATTATTATTATTATTTTTTCATTTTATTTTATTTTTTATTTAAAAATAATAATAAAAAGAAAAAGGAAGGAACAAAAAGGAAGAAAAAAAATCCGAAGGTTGGATTTATATAGAAAACGTAGGTAAAAAAATTTTTTTTTTTTCCATTGGTTCCTTTAAATCAATCTTTTCCTTTTTTCCTTTTTTTTTTTTGAAAGAAAAGTTTATTTACCTTTTCATGCGAAACCTTTTTTCCTTTTTTTTTTTTACTTACGTACCTTAAAAAAAAAAAGTGGGTGGCAAAGGAAAAGAAAAAAAAGGTGCGAAGGAATAAAAAAGAAAGGTCAAACAAACAAACCAAAAAAAAAAGGAAAAAAAAAAAAATTTTTTTTTAATGATTACATCATTCAAAGGTCGTGGTTTCCATTGAAATAAATTTTCATATTCGTTTAATTAATTAATTAATTAATTAAAAACTTTGGTTCGATTCGATTTGTTTCACAATTTTTTTTTAAGGGTTTTGAGGGAGGCGAAGGGGAGGGGTTCTCCCTTCTCCATCTCCACCCCTCCTAAAAAAAAAGGAAAACAAATTAAGGGACTTAATTGAGCGCGTTAAATTTATTATTAAAAAGTTACCCCTTTATGGGGTTGGTGTTTAATATCTAATTAGTTTTTGAGTTAGATAAATTAGACATCCATCTACTCCTACATACATCCATCTATCTATCTATCCATCCATCTATCTACCTATCTATCTATCTAAATTTTTTCTTATAACAAAATAAAAAAATACCCGACAATTTATTTGCTTTTTTTTTGCAAAAGCGTAATTTAATATTGATTTATGTTACGTAATAAATAAATAAATAAATAAATAAGTTTTGTAAGACTTCGTATAATTAATTTTAATAATAAATGCTTTTAGGTTTTTAAATCATAAATTTCCACTTATTATCATCATCATCATCATCATTATTATTTTCATTAATTTTCTTCTGCTGTTTATCATTAAAAAAAAAAACGGCGCCGCATTTTATGTAATGATGATTTGAAGTTTTTACAAACCGATCAAATTACGAAAATAATAATAATAATCATTATTATTATCATTATTATTATTATTATTATTGGTGTGAAAATGAGAGATATTGCGACGGCGATAATGATGATGATTAAATTAATAATTTTTTCGTCTGGACTAAAAAAAAAAAAAAGAACGCAAAGACAAGTGGTCCGTAAGTGGTTTGGTAAAAAAAAAAAAAAATGGCGGAAAGAAGCGGAAAGGAAGTGAGAAGAAATTTAAAAAAAAAAAAAATGGCGGGAAAAAAAATCCAATTTAATAAAATCACGAAGGACGAAATATCACGTAATTTTTTTTTCTCTCTCACTCTTTATAAAGTTTAATGGGAGGAACGAGAGGAGAGGGGAGGGGAGGTTTCGGATAAGGTAATAAATAACCGACGATAATATTGAAAGTTAATAATAAAAGAGAAGGAAAAAAAAAAACTTATTAATGCGTACATAATTTATGTACATAAAAAATTTTTGATTTTTTCTGGGGGAAAAAAAAAAGTTTTTCGAAAAATTTCATCCATCCTTTTTTTTTTGTTTATTTCGAATCTTCAAACGTTGTTCGTATAGCAGACGACGTAAACTCATGAGTGTTTTGTTTAACCTAATTATTATTATTATTATTGAAACTTTTTTTTCTTTTTGCCGTAAATTTGTTCATTAGATTTAAAAGGTTTTTATATTGTTGAATTTTAAGGGAGGAAAGTTTTAAAATAAAATTATGTATATGTATGAATACATAAATATATTTTTATGTATTTGATATGCCCCTCCTCTCCTCTCCCCCACGTAAAATAAATAAATTAACAATAAATAATAATTAAAAAGTTTTTACAGAGGGAAAAAAAAGAAAAACTTTGAATGTTTCTCCCCTCCTTTTTTTTTTTTTTGAATAAAAATGATTTTTAACGAATTTTTTGCTGCCGTTAACCGATATAAAAAGTTTTCATTTGTTAAATTAAATATATTGAATATAAAAAAAGAGAAAAAAACGCAAAAATTTTATCGGGTTTTAATTGTAAATTCGTATCGAAACACTCACATTAAAAATTAAAAAGAAAAAGAAAAATATGAAAATATTTCCCGTAGCAAAAAAAAAAAATTGTTTTTTTTTCCTCTTCTTCTTCTTCTGCTTCTTTTAAATAAAAAAATTATACCATTTCTTTTGTTTCCAGGAGAACGAGTAAGTAAAAAAAAAAAAAAATTATCATCATTTTTTATAAAAATAGCTTTTGCTCTTAATCAACGTTAAAAAAAATATTATTTGTAATTTTTTTTCTTCCCCCCCCCTTCCTCCGCGTCTTTGTCTTCATACGGATTTTGTTTTAAAAATTTAATATCCTTCTGTCTTTGTCGTTCTTTAATAACAAAAAATTTCTTGCTAACGGAAAGATTAATTGTTATTATAAATATTAAAATAAAAAAAAAAAAAATGAATTTGCTACGGTTAATAAATATTATTTATATGTATATATGTTTGTACGTATGTGTGAATACGTATTAAATGGATCGTGATGGATTTTATAAATCATCATCATCATTATTTTTTTGGGGGGTTTTTTATTTCAATGTTAAAAAAAATTACGTTGGCAACAATGATTTTGCATTATTTTTTTTTTTTACCTTAAAACCCGATCGAAACAATTACGCCGCCATTTTTATTATTATTCAAAAAAAAAAAAAATTTGTGTATGGTAATCGTTTATTACGTACGTGATATCATTTCGTAAATAATTATTTATTCGTACCGGACGTACGTCCCCCCATCGAATTGCTACCAACCTTCCTCCCCTCCCCACTCCAATTACGTGATTAATAAAATATTAAATTTTTTTTTTTTACATATATCAAAAATTCAGGTACGTTAAAATCTGCCGCGTTCGTTGAAAGAAAGAAAAAAGGAAATAAATAATTTCGTTGATATTATTATTATTATTATTATTATTATTATTACTTTTTTTTTTGATTTTCGCGTGTGTGAAATACGTATGGATTTGGCGTGCCATTTCGTGCCTGTTTGAAATTATTATTCGACAATAATCTATCGTTTATCGATTTTTTTTAATTTTTTTTTCTTTATCGGTCTGGGAAAAACACAAAAAAATTACTTTTGTTTAACACACGTGCGTGTTTTCACGCACTTACGCACACAAACGGAACGGTTGATGTGCGTAAAAAAAGAAAATCTTGATCGACCGCCATTAAAATACAAAAATAATTAATTAATTAATCGAAAAAAAAACGCACGCGTAAAATTACAGTAATTGATCCGTTTCGAATGTTGTTGTTATCGCGATCTTACGATTAAATTACGCGATGATAACATTATCAGGGATGATGCGAGTTTTAGTCAAAACAAAATCATATTAAAAACATTTCAAAATGGATTCTATTTCAATTATTTATTTATTTATTTGATATCGTTGTAAAAATTACTTAAAGTAATTAATAATATTATTAATCGTCCATTGCGAGACGCCATTTTGATAAATTCTCGAATTTTTTTTCCATGATAATCCCAACTACTACTACTACTTTTTATTTTTTTTTTTTTTCATCATTGACGAAAATTGATAAATTTTGCACGTGTGTGTGTGTGTGAGTGAGTGTATGAGTGCGTGTAAAACGCGTGCGTACGTGCGTTTCACGAATGAGATTTTTTTTTTTTAAATTTTTTTTTATTGCTTTTCAACTTGCAACGTTTTTTTACCTTTTTGTTCTTTTTTTTTCCATTTCCATAAAATTTTTTCCCTATTATTATCATCATTATTATCATCATCAAATTTTAAAATAAAAGAATTTTTTCCAATTTTTTATTTATTTATTTATTTATTATTGATCGTTCGATCGACGATGACGTATAATTTGAAAAATCATTGGAAAAAAATTCATATAATAATAATTTTCTTTTTCTCTCTCTCTCTTTTTCATTTTTATTTCATTCGTTATATTTTATTATTGTATCCGGTTTTGTTATTTTATTACCGTAATATATATATACAAGTACGCATCACGTATTAATATTATTATTATTATTAACGTGTTATTAAACAATTTGACGAAATATTGGAAAAATACAAAGTGGTGGGAAAGGGAGGAAAATAAATCGGAAAAAATCGTTCGTTTTTCCATTATCATCATCAATTCCCGCGTTTTTTTTTTAAAATGATGATGGTGATGACGTCATCGATTTTTATTGATTTTTAAATAAAAAACTTTTATCGAACGTTATCGATAGGAAAAAATATAAATATGAAAAAAAGCGAAGGAGGAAAATGAAAAAAATTTCTAAAATGTATTTCTGTGACGTAAAAGTATCAGTGAGGTTTTCTTTTTTTGGGGGAGGGAGAAGCGGAGGGGAGTATTAAAGGAAAATGGAGGGTCGGAAAATTTTTGGTTCGATTTCTACTATGGGGAAATTCGAAAAAAAAAAAAAATCAATTTTTACGATAAAAGACGGGATAGTCTTTTTTTTTTGTATATTCTGTAACGAATTAAAAATCAAAAATTTTCATTCGAAAAGGACGAGTTTTGAAAAAGGAATGAAAAAAGGTTCGAAGAGAGAAAGAGAAAGAGAGTGAGAGAGAAAGTGTATAAGAGTAAAAGGCGGTTTATAAAAGATACAACGGGATTAAAATTGAACAATAAAATCCCAAGGATTACATTATATTCCGTTAATTTTCTTTTTTATATGAAAACCTTTTGTTCGGAAGCCATTTTAAAAAAAAAAAGAAAAATAATAATAATAATAATAATAATAATAATAATAATGACGAAAAAAAAAAAGAAAAACCGACGACATAAATTTTTTTTTTTTTGTAATAAACGACACGAATCGTTTTAACTTAATGACGTGAATTAACACCTGAATATAATTTTTAAATTTTATATTTTATTTTATTATTTAAAATATTTTAAATGTCAAAGGTTAAAAAATACGAGGAAAAAACGTTTTCCAGTTTGTTTTTCCCACCTTCATCTCATTCCAGTCGCCATTTTTTTTTTTTTTAAAGCCTCGGGTTTCATACTGTCAGTCATTTTTGGGTTTTAGAATCTCTTTCAGTCAGTCAGTTAGTCAATCAGTTTCATTCAATAAGTTATTTTCAAATATTTAAATTTCATCATTATTATTATCATTATCATCATCGTGTTTTATTGAGAATTTTCCTTTGATGATTTGTTACTTAATAAAATGACATGTTGTTTGTAAATAAAAACTTTTCCTTTGAAAACTTTTTTTTTTTTTGTTTAAATATTGTTCTTATTATCGTGATAGTTTCTTTTATGTATAAATTATTTAAAAAAAAAAACGAGGGAAATCTTTTTTAAAGTGGAAAGTAAAAAGAAAATGAAAAACATGGAAAAACGACGAAAAATAAACAAGTGAAAAATAAAAAAACGACGGGATTAAAGAAAGAAAGGAATTTTCTTTCGGTCGTTAATATATATATTTTATTCGAATTTACTTTATAATCGTGAAAAGGTTTTCCCATTTTATTATTTTCGTCCTCGAAATACCGTGGCACCAGATTTTTTTTTTTTTTTACATTGTTTAATACCATTGAAACTATTTTAAAGAGGGTTAAATAAAAATTTTTGTTTTTTTTTTTTGATTCATGGGATTGTATTTATCCTCTTCCTTTCTCCTCTTTTGCTTTTTCGTGTTTTTATGTTTATTTAAATTTATTTTATTTTATTTATTCTCTTCTGCTAGTTTTTGTTTTTAAAATAAATTAAAAACAATTTTTTTTTTTTAAACTTAAAATAATAATAATAATAATTGGAAAAAAAATCTTTTAGTTGTTTTTTTTTTATCTCCTTTAAAAGAATTAATAATTCGATTAAAAAAAAAAAAAACTTTTATTTTTAATTGTGACGTAATCAACGTAAATATTTACTTCTGCAAATGACGTCACAACAGGTAAAGAGAAAAAAAATCGATTCGCGCACGTGAGTGAAAGAATGGAAACGTTAAGTTTTTTCGTATGCAAGACGGATTTGAACGACGTTGGTTATCGTATAAAGTTATGCCCTTTTTACATGGAAAACTTACAAATTTCGTTTTTTGTTTTTGAAAATTTGAAATATTATTAATTTTTTCCATCAATTAAATATTTAAATTAGATAATTAGAGGGGAGTGTAGGGATGAAATTATTTGGGGGGAGGACCACGTGGGGGGTACGTGAGGGGAAATTCACGGCGAGTGGATAAGGGTTAAAAAAAAAAATATCTTTCCTTGCGTGACGGTTTTTGTTTTGAAACATAAATTAAACATTTTATGTACGCGTAATCACGCACGCGCACGCACGCACGTACGTTTTCGTAACAAAAGTTTTTTTTTTTTGTTTTCGTTTTATTTATCGTAAATAATTTCAAATTAGTAGCCTTTTAATAAAGTTAGAAATCGAACACCATCGAACTTAATTATTTAATTAATACGTAAAAATTTTTCAAAGGAGGAAAAACAAAAAAAAATTTGTATTATCACCACTCGAACGCGTTCGTTTAAATTGTTTATTAACGATAATAATAATACTTTTTGTTAAACAAAAAAGAGTACGCAAAATTCGATAGTTTTATATGTGTGTGTGTGCACGTGTGCGTGTGTTTTTCATACACGCGGTTAAGTTTTTTTTTAAATTTTTTCAAACATTGACACACATACGCTCACACGCACGAACGAACGAGTGGTTGGTTAATCGTTTTTCTTTTCTAAACTTTTTAAAACGCGTATTCATTTGTTTTATTACCCAGTAATAAAAACTTTAAATGATTCACGGGTAATAATAAATGAAAAACGGGCGTTACAATCTCACGACGGTAATTTTTTCTTTTTTTTTTCCCGACCCGAACTGTTAAAAAATTAAATTTTCGTGATAAGAAAAAGAAAAAAAAGACAGCAGAAGAAAAAGGAAGGCGTTTTGTTCGTTGTTATAAAAAAAAAAAAAAAAAAAATTTCTAGAATTTTCTTTCTTTCTCTCTCTGTCTCTCTCTTTTTTTTTGTTAAAGAAAAAAAACTTATCTACGTCAAATTGTTACTAATTTAGAAGAAAAGAAAAGAAAAGAAAAGAAAAAAAAAATTTTTTTTTCCTTTATCTCAGGACTTTAAACTTTTCCTTTGACACATACTTATAAAAAAAAGGAAACGGGTAGTAAAGGAAAAGGTAAAGAAAGAAAGTTTGTAAGAAGGGGAAGGAAGAGAGGAGTGGGGTGAATTTAAGAAAAGAAAATGTATGACTTTTGATATGTAAATTTTTTCTTTTTCTTCTTCTTACTTTGCGTGCACTAAAAACGCTTTGCGGAAATCACCATTATTATTATTATTATTATTATTATTATTATTATTATTATTATTATTATTATTATTATTATTATTATTATTATTATTATTAATACGAACGGGTGAAGTGGAAAAAAAAATTTTTTTTAAAAGGTGAAAAATAGGAAAGGAAAACTAAAAAGAAAGAAAAAAATTTTTTTAAAGGAAATAATATGTTTACATAAATGTGGTAAAAAAAAAAAAAACGTTGGCGGTTATTATTACGTAAGCATATAAATAATAAATGATGCGAACGTTACGAACGGTTTTTTCCTTTATATAATAATAATGATAATTATTATTATTATTTTCGAAACATTTTGTAATGTGTTTTTTTACGAAATGGAATCCGCGTTCGGGAAAAACAAAAAAAAATGGGAAAATGATTTTTTTTTATATATGGAAGCAAACTTGGAATTAAAGTACTCCAAAAAAAAAACAAATCGTATTCCAGGAGTTCCAGGAGTGTAAATAAATCTTTTCGGTATAAAATTTCTTATTAGGGCGCACACGCACATGCACACAGTTTTTTTTTTTTTTTTGTAAAAAGTTTTAAATTTCTGTTTTGTCCTTTTTTTAGTTTAGTTTAGTTTAGTTTCCAATACTTAATAACAGACGCTATTAAAAAGCAAATTGGTGTCACGTTCTTGTGTCAATATTATATACGAGTTAATGGACTTTTATACTTTTTTTTTCCCTTTTCTTCCCTTTATCATCCCCTTTCTTCTCCCTTTTTTCCTCTCTTTCTCTCCCATTCCTTCTTATTCTCACGTATCAGAAAAAAAAAACTTTTTTCGAATTTATGCATATGATTTGTATGTTTAATTTCTTTCTGTTTTTTTATTTTCAGAGAATCGAATGGCATGCCAGCAGACCACACAGAGAAATTTGTACCCTAAAGGGTAAATCAGAGGTGAGTACTTTAAAAATTTTTTATTTTTTTGGGGAAGCAAAATAAGGGTTGGAAAAAAAAGGTGAAAATTGAAAGGTTCAAACAAAAAAAAAAAATTTTTTTTGGAGCACGTAAATCAATTTATCTACGTCGAATACGACGACGTTAGATAAACACAAAAATATTTGCGTGCTTTTTACAATTTGTTTTCCTTTTTCCTCTTCCCTCTTCCTTCCTTTCCCCCTTTTTTTTGGGTAGAAGGGGGTAGAATGAAAAATTCCAAAAGTCCAAAAAAGCGAAATGTGAATGATGTTTTCGATTATCGAATTTGAAATTTCTTTTTTTTTTTTTTTGTGAAATTTTCGATTATGAACGAGAACGAGAAAATTTATTTATATCTCGTACAAACACACGATAATTTTGTTTGTTTGTTTTTAGGACGATTGTCAAAATTACATTAGAGTTTTAGCTAAAATATCTCAGGATAAACTTTTAATATGTGGTAGCAACGCGTATAAACCCTACTGCCGATACTATCAGTACAAAAATGGAGAATATGTGGTTGTTAAAGATTTCGAAGGGGGTGGTTTATGCCCCTACGATCCCGATCACAACAGCACTGCTGTTTTCACAGACGGACAGTTATATGCTGCTACAGTAGCAGATTTTCAAGGAGGTGATCCTCTCATTTACAGGGAACCTCTCAGAACGGAAAGATCGGATTTAAAACAGTTGAACGGTATGTTTTAAAAAAATGATGATGACTTTTTTTTATTGCGTGACGTCATATAATAATGATTTTTCACGTTTCAGGTCCGAGTTTCGTTAGTTCGGTCGCATACGAAGATTACGTATTTTTTTTCTTTCGAGAAACGGCCGTGGAATACATGAACTGCGGTAAAAAAGTTTATTCGAGAGTTGCGAGGGTGTGTAAACACGACAAGGGGGGACCGCATCAATTTGGAGATAGATGGACATCTTTTCTTAAATCCAGATTGAATTGCTCCGTCCCTGGAGATTATCCATTTTACTTTGATGAAATCCGTGAGTATTGTTTTTGTTTAAAATAATAATTTATCGTTTTAATTTATCGTTTTTGTTTTGTAGAAAATAATAATAATATTAAATTTATTTGTTTAAATATTTGTATTTTTTGTGCAGAATCTATGAGCGAAATGGTGGAAGGAATTTATGGCCAACGTTCGGCTCAACTTATGTATGGAGTTTTCACGACTCCGATAAATTCAATCGGTGGCTCTGCCGTTTGTGCCTTCAACATGCAGTCTATCCTCGACACGTTTGAAGGTCCATTCAAAGAACAAGAATCAATGAATTCAAATTGGTTACCGGTACCGATAACAAAAGTACCAGAACCCAGACCCGGACAATGCGTTAACGATTCACGAACCCTTCCAGACGTATCCGTTAATTTCGTTAAATCTCACACTCTCATGGATTATGCCGTACCGGCATTTTTTTCCAGGCCGGTTTTAATAAGAATCAGTTCGCAATATCGTTTTACAAAAGTTGCCGTCGATCCTCAGGTACGCACTCCGGACGGACGTGCCTACGATGTTTTATTCATCGGTACGGACGATGGAAAAGTCGTTAAAGCCGTCAATTCAGCATCGTTCGATTCGGATGACAAAGTTCAAACGGTCGTTCTCGAAGAAATACAAATATTACCCCCCGGCATACCCGTTAAAAATCTCTACGTCGCCAATGGTAATTTGATTATATTAACAGATGATGAAATTCAAAGCATTCCGGTACACAGGTGCGACAACGAAAACGTTACTACTTGCAGGTAAGTAACCCGTAATGATAATGATGATAATAATTAATGAAAATCCCCCCCCCATTTTCTAAACGTTATTTTTTTGGAAATTTTTCTCCAGGTCGTGCGTCGCTTTGCAAGATCCATATTGCGCTTGGGATGTTTTGCAAAAGAAATGTGTTGCTAGCGATTTAACCGTCGGTTGGGACGGTGACAAAAAAAGATTTTTACAAAGTGTGACAAAGGGTGAAAACAAAGCATGTCCACACACAGGTACGTCCGACATATTCATTATTATTATTATTAATTTTCAGTTGAAATATTTATCCGAAATACAACGACGGATGAAGGATTATAATAAGTTAAGTGTCAGTAAAAAAAACCGTACGAAACATAAGAAAAATGATTATATTTGGGTTTTTCTATTATCTAACCGGGTTTTCTTGTCTGTTTCGCATAATAGCTCTGGGAATTATTTTTGTTAAAGGGTTATTTCTTATATTTAGCTTATATAGAATGTAATTTTTTTTTTTGTCTTTTACATAGTTTCATGTGAGAAATGATTTTTTTTTTTTTGCTTTTGTTAATAATTTTTATTTTCATTTATTTATTTTAATTTTTTTTTGCTACAGTTAATAAAAAAAAAACAAAATTTATTATTTTTTTATATTATTATTATTATTTTATAGTATAATAAAAAAATAGAACTATAAACTTTAAAAAAAATTATATAATAAATAACTTATGTAGGAATTAGAAATGATTTGATGAGTTATTAATTAGCATGTTTCTTATAGTTATCGATAAACAAATAAATAAGTAAAATTTTGATTTTATAGTTTATAGACTTTAATTTAATAGATCTATAAAAAAATAGAAATGATAATAATGATATAACAAACAAGGAATTATTATTAGTTTTTGTTTTTTGTTTGTCGGGGGTTTTAAGTCGTGCAAAAAAAAAAAAAAAAATTTAAGTAGAAATTTGCTTTTATTTGTTGCTTGGCTTTTTCAGCTGATGTTTCTCCAGTTTCTCCCACATCGAGCCAGACAAAAGTCACGGGTAAGTTTTTATCATTATTATTATCATTATCATTATTATTATCGTGATTTATTATTTATTTATCAAATGGATAAAAAAAATTTTTTAAATTACGGTTTTTTTTTTTTTTTTTCATTTGAATTAATATCATTTAATATTAATATTAATCGAATTTTCCGGTAGTGAAGGGGGAAAAGGGGGTAAAGGGGAATAATTTGGGTATTTAAAATAATAATAATAATAATAATAATTGTAATTTTTTTATCGTTTTATAATTTAAATAGGCGGGTGGTTAAGTCGTGGGAGAGGAGGAGTCAACGAAGTTTTTGTTTTTTTTTTTTGTATATTTTCCACTCCTCCCCTCCCCTCCCCCTCTAAAAAAAAAAACAGCAATTTAAAAATTTTTTTTTTCCATTTCCGTTTCCGTTATGCGTGTGTGTTTTTGTTTTTTTTCTAAAACGTTTGAAAAACTGGAAAACAAAAATTAAAAAAAAAAAAAAATTGTGTTTGCCTTACTTACACACTTTAATTTTCTTTATTTGTCGCCGCGTTTCCCCTCCTCACTTTTCCCCCTCTCTCTCCTGCCCCTCCCCCCGTTCGTTTTTTTTTTTTTTGTTTGTTTTTTTTGTTTTTCTTTTCTTTTCGTTTTTTGTATATACAAAACCGAACGACTCTCGTTTAGGTGAGAACGATCCGTATAAGGAGATAATTGAATCGTGTCCTCCCTGCCCTGTCTGCTTCAGTGATTATGCACCACTTGCAAGTTTATCAGAACCAACCACCGAAGCACATCAGGGTTAGTTTTCTTTTTTTTTACATGCTTATTGATAATAATAATAATAATAATAATAATAATAATAACGAGCGGGTTAAGGGGCTGCTGAATTAATTACCTTTTATATTTTACATACAACAGTAATATTAATAATTCCTGTACGATTATCATTATTATATCTACTATCACTTAACGATTTTTTTTTTTTGTTATATCGAAAGGGAAAAAAGGAAGTGAGTGGATGGGTGAGGGGGTTTCCCATTTTCGTTTTTTTTTATACAATACGTAATAATAATAATATTATTATTATTAAAATCCTTTTTTTATTTGTTTAAATTTTGTTACAAAAAAAAAAAAAAAAACTTTAAGGAGAGAAAAAATTTTTGAAAAAAAAAGGCAGCCCGTAAATAGAAAAGGCAAAAAAAGGAAAAGAAAAGGCAAACGGTATTAAATAATAATAATAATAATAATTTAAAATGAAAATTTTTTTTTTTTCTACACACGAGTTTTATCTACCTTAAATGTGTTATTGTTCTCTCTCTCACTCTTTCTCTTTATTTCTCTCTCTTTATGTTGTTGTTGTTGTTGTGATATATAATAATAATAATATTGTTTTTTTTTGTTGCTGCCAAATTTTTTTGTTTGTTTTCTTTTTTTTTTTGTGCTTAAAAATCATACTTTTATTCCAGACTAACAAACGCTTTGTTTTTTTAACGCCTTTAGCTTACTTACTCGGAAAATTTTTTATATTTTTATTACTCGGTAATGGTTTTTTTTTTCGGTAATAACACGGTAATAATTTGTACGAAAATTTATGTTGAGACGAAAAGGACAAAAGAAAACATAAATTTTCGAATGGGATTAAATCAACCTTCAAGATTTGTGTTGTATCGAAACAAACAAAACTTTAGGGTTGATCGATTAAATTAATATTTAAAAAAAAAAAAAAAAATTGGTTCCGGTCGTGTACTCTTGAGCTTGCTTGCTGTGCAGGGTCCCCACATAGCCATGGCAGGACGCCTGGCCATTTCATGGAAGCTGACCTCAACAACGAGATTATCATTGAACTGGACGAGAGCAACGTCATATCGGATACATTGGCTGGACTCTCTCATCCAGGTATTCCTAACAATTTCTTTGACTTTTTCTTTCTTTTTTATAATATTATTTATTTCATTTCGTGTTCGAGATGATATCCGTGCTGGAGTCGTAATAATTATTATTATTATTATCTTTCATTCATTCATTCTCGAATACGATGTTTTTGTAAAGTTTGTCTTTTGCTTTCTGCAAAAAAAAAAAAAATTAAAAAAAATTAAATGTGGTTTTAATTTTGTGACTAACAATTCATTTTTACTTTTCTTTCAAACTATCGCATTTAAAATGTTTTTTTTTCTTCTGTGTCTTTTCTTTTTTTTACCTTTTTGTAGCGTATTATTATTATTATTTTCCATTTTTTCAATTTTTTATTTACGTAAAATAAAAATAAAAAAAATAATAATAAAAATTTTTAGGAGCCAAATTACCATCGTCTCAAGAAAATATGGTTATTTACACGGCTGAAACATTGGGAATTGCTGTTGCCACGTCAATTTTAGGAGCTTTAGTCGTTGGTTTCATAGGAGGTTTCCTTTTTTCACGTCGCTGCAGGGGAGACGATTATTCGGATATGCCAAGATTTCCAGACAACCAGAGACATCAACTCAACAGGTAAGCAAATACCGATTATTATTAATATTTTATTTTTGTTACATCGCCATTTTGTTTTTGGTTAGCGTTTCCCCCCCCCCCCAAAAGTCTCAATGAAAAATTTATTAATTTTTTTAATAATTATTTATATGGTTAATAAATAAATAAAATAAAATTAAAATTAAATTAAATTAAAATAAAATAAAATAAAAAAGTTAAAAAAAAAAAAATTCTGAGCTTATTTTGTAATTGAATGCTTCGGGATCTTTTGGAGTTAACTGCCAGTTGATTGCTAGTTCTTCACAGGTATGATTATCATTATTATTATTGTTTATTGTTTTTTTTAAATAAAATTATTATTATTATTATTAATAAAGTTGAATGGAATATCGCACTGTTTAAATTGTTGTTATTTTCTCGTGTTTTTCTCGTTTTTTTTTTTTTTTTGACTTTGAAAAATGTCAATTATTTTATAAATAGTAAAGTTGGTGTGCGCGTGCGCGGTTTTCCGTTGTTATAACGAAAGTAAATAATAATAATGAGTAATAAATGTTATTTCTCCAGGTTGACCGATTCTGGTTTGAATGCAGATTTGCCCCAACACATCAACAACAAAGCCATCAATTTGGTTTTGAATGTGCCACCGAAGAATGCCAATGGAAAAAACGCTAATTCATCAGCTGAAAACAAACCGATACAAAAGATAAAGAAAACGTACATCTAGCACACCCTGGAATTTGCTTTGGACAAGCAGTATTATTATTATTATTATTCACAATTGGCAGCATCTTTTGCTCTAATTCACGGTGCTCTCGCCGGTACGGCAAAATCAAAATTTCATTAGTACAAAAAAAAAAAAAAAAAACGGAACTGAAGGGGAAAAAAAAATCATTATTATGATTTTTCCACCCGGGGCAGCAGCACCGATATGAAATCCGTAGGATTTCCGTGTAATGTGCGTGAGTGCGTGCCAGCGTGCGTGCGTATGTGCGTTAGCATTTTTTTTTTTTTTTAAGATCTCAAAAAAAAAGAAAAAAAAAAAGTTTTAAAAAAAATAGTTTTTAGATTTTATATATACATACATACATAAATAAGGCTATTATTATTATTGTCTCTCGCGCTTTGATTGTATTTCATCAATAAGGGTAGACATTTATACTCGTTTTATTATTATTATTATTTTTTCGTAATAAAAAGAGAGAGAGAGTGAGTGAGTGAAAAAAAAAAATTATTTTTAGGTATCACAACAGGTACGTACATACATACTATTAAGGTTTATAAGCGTTTCTTGCCAGATAATAAAACGAATTATATATTACCGTTGATAATTATTTATTATCACGGTAATAATAATAATAATTAATTTTTTAAAGAATGAGGTTTCGATAATAGATGAAGAAGAAAAAATTAATAATAATGATAATATTAATTAATATTTTATTGTGATAAGAAAGATGTGAAACGATTTTATCGATTTATCGATCGAATTTCGATACGTACCTCATTCGTTCGTTTAAATGTTTTTTTTTTTTGTAATACGATGACGTCACGTCGAGCTATCAAATTTATAATTTGTATAAAAGGTAACCTTTTATATATATATATGGCAAAACAAGTGCTTTATAGTTTTATCTTTAAAAAAAAAAAAGGCAACCGATGATGCTTTTACGATCCTTTTTTCCCTTTTTAAAAAAGGTCCCCCCACCCCCGGATCGGTGGTTGTCTCGAGTTTAGCAAATATTTGTCATGTGATTTTTGATGTGTCTCGTTAAATTTAAGCGCTTTTTAATTTTTTTTTTTTTTTCTCCATTTAATCTTCTCCTCGACTTGTTTAGCCACTCTTCGCACGCACTAAAAACCATTACATTCCTTTTATTATTATTATTATTGTGGTATTTGTTGTCGTCATAATTTGTTGTTATCATCATCAAATAAAAAACCTTTTTTATTTTTTATTTTTTTTGTTTTTCTTTGATGGGTAAAAATAAATTCGTTTAGAAATAAGTGATAAAAATATGTAATAATAATAATAATAATAGTGATGACGTAACGACGATGTTTCATCGTGTCGATGGGTATATATTTAAAGTGTGTCAAAGGAAAAAAAAATTTTTTTAGGTCGCAATTCGTGTGCTCTCTATATTGTAAGCTAAGTACGTGAACGTAGAATTTAAAAAAAAAAAATGTATTATTATCATTATTATTATTATTATTATTGTATTTGTTAGCTCGACTACGTCATAAAGGATTTGAGTCCTTTTAAAAAAAAAAAAAAGAAAGAAAATGCTGTCGTAGATTTTTGTAACAGAAAAAAAATTTTTGTAACGCCTTTTTTTTTGTTTTAATTGTAATAATTATCATCATCATCATCATTGCCATTTTTTCTTTAATTAGGGCAAACGTTCGATTGTTTTTGCTACGGTTAATAATACTCGCAATAATACTGATGAAAAGAAAAAATTTTCGCGACAACAGCAGCAATCGTTAAACGAGTGGGAACAAACAAACGAACGATTTTCTTATCGCTCGATTACTAACCCGTAAGGTAGTACTCGATGGTACCCTACAGTACCCGATTATCCGTTAATTTAACAAAATACATAATAAAAAATTTTTTTTTTATAAGTTGGCAATGATTAGCGTGTGTGCGTGTATGACTACTACAATTTTTTAGGTGTTGTTTGTAAAAAAAGTTTAATATAAGCAAAAAAAAAATTTTTTTTTTTCTCGTGTGTGTGTGCGTGCGTGTGAGTAAATAAATGATGATAATGATAATAAATAAATAAAGATAAGAATAAATAAATAAATAATAATAATAATAGTAATAATAATAATAATAAGGGATAAGTGTAAAAAAATTATTATTATTTAAAAAAAAATTATTAAAAAAAAAAAACTTTATTTCGAATTATTATTATTATTAATATTCTTATTATTACTATTATTTTCTTTTGTAAATTTTTAAATGCTTTTTTTTTTATTTTTTTTTTGTTTGAAAATTCTTAATTTGTTATAAACAAAAAAAAAAAAAAGAGGAAAAAAATGAGGAAGAAAAAATGAAAAAAAATTTTTTTTT
>NW_002987036.1:134415-164279 GCF_000006295.1 Pediculus humanus corporis
AAAAAAAAAAAAAAACAAAAACAAAACAAACAAACTGACGCGAATGAATTTTGTTAACCTTAATTACGTCATCATATATTTAAAAATTAATTTTAAATAAATACATAAATATATTTAAAAAAAAAAAATTAATAAAAAGTAAAAAAATAAAATAAAATAAAATAAATAAACGGTTGATTTATTATTATTATTATTAATAAAAAACCTTTTTTCGTACGAAACTTACCCGTGTATTATCATCATCATCATCATCGTCGTCATCAAACATCTTCCTTTCGCGGTTATCATTTTTTAAATGACTGATAAGAACAATTGATTAATTGACGCACAATCACGTGTTGTATTTGTATTTACTTTGATTCTCGTGTTATTATTCTCGCGATTTGTTTGTTTACATTTTTTTTACACTCGGTCGAGCATATGATTCGATTATTTTATTTACGCACAAACAGCGTTAAAGCAGAAGACAAAAAAAAATAAATAAATAAATCCGTCGACGAAGGAGGACTATATAAAAGTGATTGGGAAAAAAAATTTTTTTTAAATTCGAAATAATAATATTATTCGATATAAAAAAATGAAAAATTATTTATTATTAATTGCTTTCGTCATCGCTTTAGCAGGTAATGTATTTATTAAATATTTTTTTATGTACATAAATTTTACGTGAATAATAATTAATTAATTTTTTTTTTTTTTTTGGTTTTTAGCCATGGCCGAAGCTGATGTTAAAGACATGCAAAGAGTTTTCGATGAAGGTTTTGGTAGATGGATAAGAAAATAAACTGCAAAATTATTAACATACATAAGAAAAATATTATAAATAGATTTTATTAATGAGCATGTGAAATTACTTATTTATTTAATTATTTATTACCTTTTCGAATTTTTCGTATTACGTAAAAGAAAAACGCGCATAATTAAAAAAAAAAAAAAAAAATTATTCCGATTCGTTTGTTTTCAATGCCGGGACGGCGGCGGTGGGGCGGGGGAGGGGAAGGAATTTAAAATAGAAAATTTCAAGGTTTTTTTTTTCTAATAAAAGGTTTTGTTAAGTTTTTAATTTTAACATTTTGTTTGTTGTTGTTGTTGTCTTGACGCACAAACTTGAGAGAAAAATGATGAAAATTTTATTGCAATTATGTTTTGCACTTCTCGCATTAGCAGGTAAGTTTACATTTTAATTTTTAATAAATATGGCGGTAGAATGTACTCAAATAATTATAATAATAATAATAATATTATTTTGACATTTAGTTACTGCCGAATGCGTTAATCACAGGCATGAATTGTACAACGATCGTCTCCGATAGATAAAATATAAACAAAAAAAATGATTAAAAAAAAAATTTTCCTTTTGGTTTTTATAAATGTTTTAAACAAAATAAATAAATAAGTTTTTTTTTCGAGCAATAAATTATTTATTTATTTAATTACACACAAACAATAATATCATTGAATAATAATAATAATATTTTTAAACTTTTTGTTAAAAATAAAAATTTTTTATCATTTTTAAATGTTGTAATAAATTTATTTTATTGTTATTGTCAATAATTATTAAAATTGTTTAATAATTAGTAAAATTATTTTTTGAAGGTTTTTAGATTTCACTAACTAATTAAAATTTGAATTTGAATAATTTTAATTAAATTTAAAGAACTTTTTACACAACTTTAATAACTACTGTTTAAGAATACACTTCTATTATCACTGATAAGAGGGGGGAAAAGCGGTTATCAGTGTAACTCGAACGGGGGTAAGTGTTAACTGTTTGAGATGGAAAACAAGAGTTATTTTATATGATAAGAAATATTCAAGATTCAAATTTGCATCTGTGGAACGCCTGATTGGTGTTAGAGTTTAAGATGATAACAATCAATTGATAAGCGTTTTTCTCCATAATTTTTTTTGTTGTTGTTGATAAGAATTGATTTTCTATTATTTATCTATAATTAATTATTGAATGAGAAAATTGTCATTTTTTATGTATTCGTTTAAAAATTTTATCAACATATGGGGTAAACAATAGGAAACAAATGAATATCACTTTTAATGCTGTTTATTAATTTTTTTTATGCGAATGATTGATTGATTTATTGTGTTAAGAAAAATTAATTTAAAAAATTTTATCTATCGTTTAAGAAGAAGAAGAAGAAAAGGAAAAAATTTTATTATTTAAATAAAATAAATTAAATTTGTTTAAATAAAATATAAATAATTTTATTTAAAAATTTTTTTTTTTTGCACAGAAGAAAAAATTTCTTTGAATTTACATGAGAGTTTATTTGGTGTTCCAACCCTCTCTCCAATTTCTAGGTGTTGTATCACCCCAATAATTAACCGCCATTGTCACGACGGCAACTTTAAAAAAAAAAAAAAAAAATTTTTTTTAATTTTTATTCAAAAAAAAAAAAAGAAAAATGTCGAAAAACGTATAGAATGACTTACCTGCCAAAACGATAGCTTCTAAAAATTTCATTTTTTTTTCTCAATGAGAATAAAATGTATGAGGTTAACACAAACGATTAATCATATTTATAGCGATTTTTTTTTTGATTTCGATTAATCGATTTTTTTAAAAAAAAAAGGAAAAATTAAACAAAAGGAAAGAAAAACAAAAGATTTTTTTTCTTTTGTTCAATGCATTCATACACACCTTGTTAACTATTGTTAACTATTACATTTTAATTAAAAACATTTTTTTGCTAATTAACAGGTATTTTTTTTTCCTCATTAGAAAGGAAAATTGTTGAATGCTTCTCCCCTCCCCTCCTCCCCACTCTTAATTAATTATTCTTTTCTTTTTTTTAATCAAAGGACAGACAGGTGTTAATTGTTTTTGTTGTTTCAGTTTATGCATTTTGGTCGTTGAATTGTTTTTTACCAACCTTTTCCGGTTTCATCGCCCCCCCTTCAAACACAAAAGGTTTTTCCAGTCAACTGTTCAACCGGAACTTTTTCTCGTAAAATATTGGGTGGGAGTATGAGAAACTTGGAAACACTTTGGGGATCCAAACCAAGCATTTCCGCCACATTTTTCTTTTTGAAAGGGTGTTGGTGATTCACATAAAAAGTTGTGGCCTGTGTAGGGGGTGAAGCCTTAACAGAACGGCAGGTTCGCAAAATTCCCTTCTGGAGATTTTTCTTCGAAAGGTGAGGAACGCTCTGGTCGTTCAGTGGGGGAGCCGAAAAAAAGGAGATGAAATTTTCTTTTTTCATTATCGAAATTAATCATCGGACGATTTCAATTTTTTTCCCTTTGATAATTCGAAAGAAAAAAATAAACAAACAAATTATTTCCGGTTCATTTATTTTCAATGTTACCTTAATCATCAAATGTGAACAATAAAAACAAAAACAAACAAAACCTTGATTTTGAAATGAAATAAAAGGTTTAAAAATTTTTTTTCTGATTTAAATATTTTTTGTTTGTTGTTGTTGTTGTTGTCCGTTTGAAAAAAATGTTAAAATATTTGTTGCAAATTTGTTTTGCACTTATCGCATTCGCTGGTAAGTTATAATTTTTTTTTTTTATTAAAAACCCACGATTAACCATAATAATATTAATAATAATAATAATATTTTTATGTACAGTTTCAGCCGAATGCGGAAATCACAGGCATGACTTATACAACGATGATTCCGATCGTGTTAATTAAAAAAAAAAATAATTTTTCCGATGAAAAAAAAAATTTACTAATTAATATGTTTTCGTTCCACGACATACATAAATAAATAAATAAAAATTTTATGCAGAAAAAAAAATTTATTATTGTTTTTAATTTTTTTGTCGTTTTACACTCGAATGTTGTTATTCCTTTTTTTAAACAATAACGTGAATTTTTTATTTATGTTTTTTTTTTGCGCGGTTGTCGAACTTGCGAAAGATAAACATTTTAAAGGGTCGCTGACGCGATTAACATAATTTATTTATTTTTTAATTCTGTCTTTTACAAATGCAGCAAACACTTTTTATATGTTTGTCAATCTGATGTTAGCTACTGCTCTATTCTCTACTTAAAATCTTACTCTCTCCTGCAACTGTATTTTATGTTTGAACTTTTGGCGCGAAATGCGTTTCAAAATTAATGTTTTGTTTAAAAAGCATTCAAGTTTAGAAAAAGTTCACTGTCAGTCACCGCTCATAATTATCCTAATAATAATAATTATTATTATTATCATTTTAAATACGGCAAGATTTTATTTGTCGGGGTTTTTAAGCATTTATTTCAGTTTCTATCCAACGATTCCTCAGAGACAAATGCTCGAATTTCGTTGGTGCCATTTATAATATTTTCCGAAGAATGTGGGCCGTCCCACATAGTGCGATTTTCTGGATGGTTTTTCCTCTGTTTAAATTCTTCAAAATTTTCTTTAAATTTCCTTTTATTGAATGTGACATGACTCCCAATGATGCTCCCCACGATGACCGGAGTAGTTTTTGTTACTTTACTCCCCACATCCTGGGTATTTCATCCTTTTGTCTGCTTCTTCAGCTGTTTCACCATTTTTTCGCATTATGCCTGAGAATGATATCCGGTTTGTTGGCTGGCAGAGTTCTGTCAAAGTGGATTTGTTGATCGTACAGAACTGTGCATGGACCTACTGTCGTAACCGGGCTTGGAATGTGGTTGTACCACTCCTTGGGTAATCCATCCATTCCATATTCTCGGCATATATTCCAATGGAGATATTGACATATTTTATTGTGCCTTTTTAAGTATTCATGTTTTGCCAGTATCGGACAACCGGAAATTAAATGATCGATGGTTTCCGATTGTGATTGACAAATTCGGCACTTGTCATCTTGGCGGACTTTGAGAATTACTTTTTCATAGTTATGGGTCCGCAATGCCTGATCTTGACCCGCTGTTTCAACCTTTAACTTACCACACCTTAACCAGTTTATATGTGCTTTTCTTGTTAATATCTGAGACGTTTACTCTTTTTAGATATTAATTATTATTATTATTAAAGGTATAATGATTTAATAAAATTTAAATACAATAAAAATTTATTTATTTATTATTATTACTATTACATTTTTTAAATGATTTTAAATTAACCAACCGATGTTGTGAGTGATCCATGTTTAGGGATGAGTTGATGTCATTGATCCTTTACCGACGTTAACTGATTTTCCACATTCTACCGACACTGAAAAATATTATTAATATTATTATTATTATTTTTAAATAATAATAAAGAACAAAAAAAAAAAAAATTTATTTAAATAATTATTATTAACCTGCGGCTACTGCGAGGACAACCAAAAAACAAAAAAGCAAATAAGCTTTCATTTTTTTTATTAATTGTTTGCAAGCGTTAATCGAATAATAATTAATAAAAAATAATAGAAGTAGGCGCCCCTATATAAACGATTTTTATTCGCTTTGTTTTTAATTACGTCAAAGGAAACAAAAAAAAGAAAATCAATGAAGTGGAAAAAATGTGTGTGGTAAAATATTTTTTTTACATGTGATAACATGAAATTAATTGATTAAAAAAAAAAACAATACTTGTTTAATGAACTGTAACTAATATAATTATTTTTTCTTCTTCTTTCTAGATTCTTCTTTTTTTAATCAAAAATTTGAAGATACGAAAAAAAAAGGGACGACGATTGATGACGTTCAGCCTCAACCCCTTCCTGAGCCAGAACTATCAGGTCCACACTCGCAAAAGTGTGGAAGGAATCCCACTTAAGGAAGATCCCGGTACTTCCTCTTTTTACCCTTTGAGAGACGATCCCAATCTGTTACCATCGTTCCTGCCTCTTCCGCAGAGTCGGCGAGTGTCCGGGGAGAGAGAGAGAGAGAGATGTCTGGAGTCGCGAATGTCCATCATCTCTCTTTCTTTCACATCGCAGCTCTGCTTTTCCCCCGTTTGAATCAAGTACCCAGTTTCACCCCTTCGAACATGGGTCAGCGCATCCCCAATGTCTCGAAAGGGTTCTACGTCACTTATACCCTTGTTTTAGGTTCAGGCCTGTTCTTGTTTGAACGAGATTAAATTAAACTCCCACTCCCGGAATTTGAACCCACATGACTTTTGGGCCGATTTTTCCCCTTTTCAGACTCAACCTGGTTACCTCGGACATTTCCCCAAGACATCCAAATTGAAGATTTACTCCCAGCGGACGCCTAGTCAACGTGGAAAATTCCAAGAATTTCCGCCTAGAATCCCCGCCCAGAATCCAATCCCAGAATCCCCGCCTTTAAAACATCCTCTATTCCTAGTCTCCGAATAGTTGGGTTACAGGTGGTCACCATCACTCCCGGTTTTGTTTAGACGCTTCATCCGACTTTTCCATTTGTTACCTTGTTTATCGTAACATGTAAACGCAATAAAAAACAGTAAGTAATAATAATAATAATTTTAATGCAGTTTGAGTCGAGTCTGGAAATCACGAGCAGGATTTGAAAAAAGATGGCAATAAACGATGGGTATTTAATTGGAAGCTAAATAAATTATTTTGCTCCTGGGCAAAAAAAAACCAAATTGATCAAAGTCGCATTATTATTATTATTTTCAGGTAACACTTTTTCTGATTCGTTGCGGACAGGCTTGACGAATTTAATAGACCGAAAAGTATAGAGTGCCTAAGACAAAAAGACAACTTAAGACCAATTCCTCAAGATTTGACAACAAACGCACTGTGATGGTCACTTCCCCAAGCCTTTTATACCTAAGTAACTTTTTTTTAATTTTACTTTATTAGAATTATCTAAAATAATTTATAATTAAGGTTTTTTTTTTTTTTTTGATCCAGGAGAAATGTAGAATACGTACTGATCCCTCCGAAGAGGGAGTGTGGGGCTCGGTGTGGATTTCAAGAAAGCCTCACCGGAAACCCATACTCACTAAAACTCCTGGGCATATCGCAATAGCGTGATTTATATGAAGAGGGGGAAAGACGCTCGTGGGGGTAGAACCTATATTTCAGTCTCCCCTCTCCGGTAAGCCAGAACGTTAACCATTCCACATGATCCTTGTTGAATTCCATTGTTCCTTGAGAAACTTTTTTTTTGGGGGGGGTTCTCAATTATTTTTTATGCGTTAGTTATTATTAGACTCGAACTTCATTTTAGTTTTATTTTGTAGACTAAAGAAACAAAAACTATTTTTAAATTAAATGTTGCCAAAGTGGTTTTAGCCACTCATAATTTCTGATAGAATATTTAATCTCTGCTGCCACGAAATTAGAGATTTCTATCTTTTTACATCACATCAATAGATTGCATAATAAAAAAGGATGAGGAAAAAATTTATAATAAAAAATTCAATTTTTTTTATATTGAACAAATTTATTATTGAAATTTTTTCATAATGATGACGTTTTATTAATTAATATCAACGTCAAAATTTATTACATCGACGAAATTTTTATTTTCGCCCTGATCTGGGGCGTGTTGTGGAATATGGAACATTTGTTTCACCGAAGAAATTTTCTAAAGATTTACATTCTACTGCAACTATGATTAAATTTTCAAAAAAAAAAATTAATTTTAAATAATTCTAAGTTAAAAAACAAATTTATTATCATTATTATTATTATTATTATTTAAAAAAAATAAAATAAAATTTTTTTTTACCTGTGGCGACGAGTAGAAGGACAAAACAGCAATACCATAAAGATTTCATTTTGATTGTAAATTCTTACAAACGATATTTCGAAAAATTACGAAATGGTAGTAAAAGGATGTTTCAAACCATTTTTATACTATTATTTTCTCAAAAGAAAAAAAAAGGAAATTAATGGAATGGAAAAACGCATATGGTATTACAAAAAAAAAAAAAAAAAAAAAAAAAAACAATCACGCGTGACACGAAATTAATTAGATAAAAACAATATTTGTTTAACGAACTGCTTAAAAACATTTTCTTTTCCTCGATTTTTTTGCCTCCCCCCTTCCCCCCTCATCCCTTCCCCCTCCTTTTTGCGTTTTTCAAGGCGAGAGTTAAATGGTTTAAAAAAATAATGATTATTAAAATTTTTTTATCGTTAGGTTTTCATTTCAACAACGGAGCGGTACGGAGCAAACGATCATTGTTAAAAATTTACACATAAGGTAAGTAAGGAAATCCGCCATTTTTGTAAAATTTAGTTGGCCAGCCTTCTTTACGAATTTTAAATTGTCCTAATGTTTCGCAACGCCATACCGGAGGACTCCAACATACGAAATTCTCCTCCCCTCCCCTCCTATCCCAAAAAAAAAAAAAAAAAAAAAAATTTTAAACAATTTATTTACTACGGTTTTGTGGTTTGAAGTGGTTGGTCAGTCACCGAAATAATTCACTGTCGTCACGGATACCAACTTTCGAAAGAAAAAAATTTTTTTTTGAATTATTTATTAAAGTAATTTATTTTAATAAAGAAGTAATAAATTTATATATTTTTTTTGTTTAATTTCCGGTAGCGCGTCATAGATTTAATAAAAAATAAAAAAAGGAAATTTTTTTTATTAAAAAAAAAATAAAAAACAATTTATGTAAATAAAATATTAATAATTTTATTTAAAATTTTTTTTTGTTTTGCTCATTATAATAAAAACAAAAAGGTTTTCTTGGATATCAACCAGATATTAGTTAATGTCTAAAGTAGCCATCCACCCAACTTCTTGGTGAAGTGTCAGCTTCAACACAATACACCGGTGATGCTGCCATTGTCAAGGCGGCAACTATAGAAAACAAAAAAAAAAAAAGTTTTTCTTATTTTTATTTTTAAAAAAAATTTTCATATAACATGTGATTTAACTTACCTGCCAAAGCAACGAATTCTAAAAATTTCATTTTTGTTTTTTTTTAATGTGTGGTTAAACGAACGAGAAATATAATTTATAATAATTTCGATTAATCGATTTTAAAAAATCAATCGAGACGAAAAAAAAAACAAAGCAAAAAATTTTTTATTATTAATTTCAATACATTCATGACGATGACCTTGTAACTGTATTTTTTCAATATTTAAAGCATCTTTTGTTAATTAGCAGGTGTTTGTTTTTACTAAATAGAATAAAAATTGTTTTTTTTTTTTTTTTTTACAGCCTAATAACACTAAATAGAAACAAATGATATTGCGAACGATTCCTGGGATCCGCGAAGCAACGCCTTTACGAGGCCGAAGACCAACAAGTCGGGTCCGATGACACTGACCAGCCACGGCCTGTGGCCGTCCCACGCGGGACAGATCGCGACCGTGTGCTCGTCGTCATCATCGGGCACACCGTAGAACCAACACTCCGCCGTCTCCTTTCTGCCGATGCGAGCCAAATACGAGCCGAAAACCCCGTGACCTACCCGTGAGGATCTGGACGAAACGATAGGTTAAGGAATTGTGACCCTGCCCCGTTCAGTCCCTCACTTGAAGGCCCAAAGCGACGACAATTTTGCCGCCTTAACGATGTTTCTCGTCCTCGAATCGCGCACCCCACAGTTTTATCGTCCGAACGTGACGTTTACGCTCGTTGGCCCGCTTCGACCCCGTTCGCGATAGAGGACGAGTCTCGCTATTGCCAGGAGGTCGAGCGGGGATGCCGAAACCGTCTGGGCTCATACTGGAGCTCCGTACAGGGCCACGGAGTGTACGACCGTCGCGTATAGTTTCCTGACCCTCGCCTGCGGTCCGCACAAGTTCGGCATCGCTCTCGCTTCTAAGATTTTCGGTCCGAAAACCGACAAGTGATGTCTGTAAGTCAGACCCTAGCCAAAGTGTACTTCCAAATACTTGATCGAAACTCCACCCCGATTCTAACTTCGTCTGTTGATAGAAATAAGTCTCGTGGTCGCGAGTTCCGCACTCTAAGAAACCCGCACGCTTCCGTTTTCGGCAGCGACACCCGAAGTCCGATGGCCCGGATGGCCTCCACCGTCGCGTTAAGTCCCGCTTCCTTACATTCTCGAGCATCTGCCCACCTACGACCGGTCACAAGGAACAGCAGGGTGTTGCCCGCGAAACACGTCAACGATAGGCATTCGGAAAGAATGGTCTGGGTGAGGACGCAGTCGTAGGCGATGTTCCACAAGAGCGGTCTTAGAACCGACCCCTGGGGCACGCCGCAGAATACGTAAAGCCTTCCCGTCGTTCCGTCCGGTTTCTCGTACGTGATCTTCTTCTCCGAGAGGAAAGCACCGATGATGGACATCAAGTAGTCTGTGTCAGACTTTGACGCCAGTCCGTCCCTTATCGAGGACCACGGTACCGAGTTGAACGCGTTTTTGATGTCGACCGAGACGGCGATCGCGACGCCACACCGGTGAAGTGTCCCGCACTTGTGACGGCACACGCGGTCGAGTGCGTCGGTCGTCGAGCGGAAGCCGTACTTATTCGAAGAGAGGTCGTTCCTCTCTCTTCCTGATTGCAAGTGTTCGTCTATCCGGGACGCGATCACGCGCTTGAACAACTTGCCCTCTACGTCGAGAAGGCAAATCGGCCGATACGCGGTCGGCGTCGTTGGATCCCCACCCGGTTTGTCAAGTAGAACTAAGTTCGCCTCTTTCCATGGAGTCGGAAATGTCGCCTCTCGAAAGCACGCGGTGTAGAGCGCCGAGAGGCGCGCACATAGCACCCCGGCGGACTCGCCGAGGATGTGGTAATGCACGCCGTTCGGGCCCGGAGCCGAGCGCCACTTCGAGGTCGCGTCGAGGAGGAGGCGAACTTCCCCCTCCGTCACTGTGGCGTTGCGAATTTCGTCGCGAAAGAAATCCACCGGGGGAAACGCGAACGGTTCGATTCGAGGGAAGAGCTCTGCGATCACTTCTGCGAGAAACTCCTCCGTCATGCAGGCTATCAGCGGTCCCGACGAACCCCTCAGTTTGTTCGTCACATATCCCACGGATCCGAATCCGCTTCGCACAGGAGTTCCTTCCAACACCCCTTCTTGGAACTCCATATCGCTCGTCGGACCCGAACCCGCGAAGCCCTCCACTCCGCCTTTAAACGCGCAAGTTCGTCGTCGTTCACGATGTCCTCGTAGCGTCCTCCTCGTTTGATCAAATGTCTTATTCTGCCGACGAACCGGCGACGTGCGAGGCAGGACTCCTTCCACAATTCTCCTATCTCGTCCGTCCACCAGTACTTCAGCCGTTTTCGCGTTTTCGAGCGCGAGCCGATCCTTTTCATGCAGGAGTCCGAGATCTGTCGTAGATCGTTCCGGACTCCCCGCGCCATGTCGTGCACGCTTCTTCTTCCTGCGCCTGGAGCAACTTCGTCTCTCCAGGCCTCTGCGGCGAGACACTCGGTGAGTCGTTCGTCGTCGAACGATCTCAGACTCCGCCGGGGCGGGACGACGCGGAGCCCGTCGGACGAGGAGGCTGCCTCCCCCCTCCTCCGAGCTTCGAGGAGCCCCGAACGAAAACGCCACGTAGGACTTTTCCGTATTATACCTCAGGATGACATACGGTTTGTTGGCCGACGGCTAGGGTTTATGATCTACTGATGTGAGAATTACGAATGCGTTTTTTTAATAAATTTATTTATTGTTTTTTAAATCGTTGCACACAGTTCGGTTAAAAAAAAAAATTTTTCCGAAGGGAAAAATCATTCGAACCTTTAAGGTTGATGGCATTAAAAAAGTTTTCGAAATGATAAAAAGACGCAGACGTCGCGATTTGTTTTTTTTTTATCATGTTTAAGGGAATTTTGAAAATTTTTATATTCATTTGTTTGCCCGACAAACAACAACAACAAACAATCGAAATTATTTAAAAATTATGTTTGATGATATGTTATCACAAAAAAAAAAAAAATTTTTTAAATTTTAATAAATCCTTCTCCTCCTTCTCTTTCTCCTTCTCCTCCTTCTCTTTCTCCTTCTCTTTCTTCTCCTTCTCTTTTTCCTTCTCCTCCTTCTCTTTCTCCTTCTCCTTCTCTTTCTTCTCCTTCTTTTCCTTCTCATTCTCCTTCTCTTACTTCTTCTCCTACTCCTTCTCCTACTCTTTCTACTTCCTCTCCTTCTCTTCCTTCTCCTGTAGTTGTTGTTGTTGTTGTCGTCGTTTACGTTTTTTGGATTTTTTTTTTTTTTTTTACGTTTTTTGGATTTTTTTGTTTGTTTACGTTTTTCGGTACTGTTATTGTTTTTGTTTACGTTTTTCGGTGTTGTTATTGTTTTTGTTTACATTTTTTGGATTTTTTTTTTTTTTTTTTTTTACGTTTTTTAGATTTTTTTGTTTGTTTACGTTTTTCGGTGTTGTTATTGTTTTTGTTTACATTTTTCGGTGTTGTTATTGTTTTTCTTTACATTTTTTGGATTTTTTTTTTTTTTTTTTTTTTTACGTTTTTTGGATTTTTTTGTTTGTTTACGTTTTTCGGTGTTGTTATTGTTTTTGTTTACGTTTTTGGCGTTGTTATTGTTTTTGTTTACGTTTTTGGCGTTGTTATTGTTTTTGTTTACGTTTTTTGGTATTAAATCGCAAAATACGTTAAAATGTATCAACCAATCATAAGAAAAAGGAGGTGTACATTTAAAATCAGGTGTACGGAGATTTTATATTTAATAAATCAATAAATAAATAAAAATTTGATTTTTAATACATTTATTTATTATAAAGTTTAAGTTATAAATACATTACAATTTATACTATATCAAATTTTTTTTCTTTTATTTTTTTTAATGCGTAATTTTTATTATTATTATTTAAAAAAAAAAAAACTCAGTAAATTAATAAAATAAATCTTCAGAAAAAATTATTTGCTTCGATCGATTGAATTACAATGGCATGGCTCCCAGTGCTCCCACGATGACCGGAATAGTTTCTGTTTTCGTTCCCCACAACCTGGCTATTTTAATTTCTAAATTTCTGTACTTCAGCTTTTTGTCTGCTTCTTTGGCTGTCTCGTGTTTTTTTCTGCCAGTACGGATACTTCAGTCACTTTACACCGCATTATGCCTCAGGATGATATCCGGTTTGTTGGCTGGTGTGGATGTCAGTGTGGATTTCTTGATCATACAAAACTGCGCACGGACCTGCGACGGCGTACAGAGATGTCGCTGTGAAGGTGGCTTGTCTTCGGTCGACACTCCTCCGCTTGATCTCCTTGCGATATCAGATATAAAACAATTTAGACTAAATTACAAAACTTTTGATGTATAACTTATAACTTAAATTATAAAATTAAACTATTAAAATTAATTAAATAAGTTGACATGACTTAAGTGCATGTCAACTCATTTAATTGTTTTTATTATTATTATTATCAAAACGATAAAACCTCCTCACATAATCACCTGGATTATGATAACAAAACAAAACAAAAAAAAAACACAAAAAATTCTTATGTTAAAAATAAACAATATTTAAATTGAGCATGATTAAAATAAAATTTTATTTATTTATTTTTTTTTTAGTAAAATATTATTTATGTATACATATAACACGCACGCACGCGCACACACACACGCGCAAATACATAATAATCGATTTAATATCGTTCGCACGAATTAAAAATAAATAAATAAGAAAAAGGTTTCAAATAATTTTTATTTTTTTTGTAAAGGCAAAACATTCATGTACACGTGTAAGTGTGCTCGTTGTGCGCATTTTCCCCTCCCTTCCCCCCAGGAATATCAATCGCATACGTTTGATTTAACGATGACGTAAAAAACAAGCAAAATGAAAAATGTTACAAAAAAAAAATTTCGCCCCCCCCTTCCTCTTCAAACGTATCTTAAATTAATCACAGGTATTTTTTCTAGTTCTTCTTTCAAACACAAAGTAAAAATTATCAACGGCGCCAAAATGATATGTCGCCGCCATTTTGACAAAAAAAAAAAGAATTAATACAAATCGATTGCGTATCTTTTTACTACTACTATAGCTAATTATTTTATGACGTCACTATTGTTTAAAAATTTTTTTTTTTTAAACATTTTACAATATAGATATTTTATATAATCGACCAACAAACAAATATAAAGATATATATATTATTTAACTCATCGATATAATTTGTTTAAAAAAATAATTTCACATTTTAATAATATATATATATTTATGTACATAAATATAAATAAATAAAATTTTTATACGATCATATAACAACAACACAAAAAATAAATAAATAACACGTGCGATAACGTGCGTGAAATTTTACCATTATTATTATTATTATCATTATTGAACTTGACATTTAACCGTTGAAATTTTTTTTTTTTTTTTTACATCACAAACAACGGTTGGCAGTACCGAATTTTAATTAAATTTTTTTTTAATAAAAAATTTAAAATTCAAGTCTGGAACGATCGTACGATAAAATTGTACATTCAAAATCAAGGCACACAATCGGCGTGCCATTTTTTTTTTTTTATTTTAAACGTAAAAGGAAAAAGAAGGACAAAGGAACGAAAAGGAAAAAAAAGGACAAAGGAACGAAAAGGAAAAAATAAAAAAAAAAAAAAAAAAAAAAACGAAAATGAGGGTAAAGGGAAATTGAAATTAATAATTTACCTGTTGTTAAATTTAAATTTGAACACATTTTAAAGTTGATTTTCAAAGATAAAAATACAAAATGGCGGAAATGGAAAAGGAAGTTTAATAAAAGGAAAAAAAAGGAAATTTTACGTTTTGATATTTTTTGTTGCTGCCGTTGTAGTTTTCAAACGAGCTTTTTGTCTTTTAAGATTTTCACGTATCATTAAAGTCATTATGAATCCCAATGCTAAACATGCGCTCATGACGCCATCAGAAATTCTTTGTCCGTAATCTTTGTAAAGATGAGCATAAAATATCGTGAATATTATTCCAAATACCTGTTTTCATAAATTAATAAATATTAACAACAAAAAACACTTAATAAAAGTTATAAATGGTAATATAACTTACTTGAGATGATGCGTTGAGCAAACCTGCAGACGTACCTTCCGGTTCCGGATATGTCAATTCGGCGGCAAATTCAAAACCGACAGGAAGATAACCGGTCATGAAAAAACTATTAATAAAAAAAAGATTTTATTTATTTTTTAAAACGATTATTAATTTTTAATAAAAGAAAATTTCTACTCACCCGAGGCCACCGCTCACCACATACACCAACACGATACTTCCCAAATCGATGGTGAACATGAAGGACAACATTCCGAGAAAAGACAAACAATAAATGCCAAGAGTTACGTACCTAAAAAAAGAAAAAAGAAATTTAAATTATCATTTTTTTTGAAATTTACGCGTATGTGCTTTTGGTGTTTAAAAAAAAAAAACAAAATGACTGACTACGGGAAAAAAAGCATTATTATTTATAATAATAATAAAAAAAGTGTAAAAAAAAATGTGTGCTAAGGAATAATAATACTTACTTAAAATGATGCGTTTTATCGAGTATAAATCCGCATAGAACTGAACCTAACATTCCAGCAACAACAATCGTCAAACCGATTCTTCCAGCATCTAATTCGTGTCCCTAAAATTTTTGTTTTTCATCACGACAGAAAAACCAACCAAATAAAAAAAAAAAAAAAAGAAAAAAAAAAGTGCTGAGTGTGCATCAAGCAAAAAGCAAATTTTGAAAAAAAAAAAAAAAACTGAAAAAAATTTTCACACGATAATTTCCCCCTCCTCCTTTCCCTCCTCCTCTTCCCTCCTCCCCTTTCTTTTTGGGGGAGTTGAAAATTTAATATGTCGTCGTACAAAAAATTGTGCAAAAAATTAAAAAAAAAAAAAAACAAACGATTATCGCAAAAATATTTATGTACAGAATGATAAAATTTAACTGGAACTTACCGGAAAAAACTGGAGAATTATTTGATTTAAAAGTGTTGATATGGCATAAAAAACTCCGACCATTATTCCGTATGAAATTAAAAGGAGCATGTAACCACGATTGAAAAATAATTTTTGCATCGATGATGAAAATGAACTTTCGTCCTCCAGTCTGGAAGCTTGTGCTCTACTCGGAGGAAGCGATGGAGCACTTTGGAATGCTTGATTGTTTAACACAAAAAAAAAAGAAAAAAGAAAAATTAATTTTATTAAATAACGGACGCGAGGGGAAAATTTTCCGACGGTTGGAGTAAGAAATTTACCTCTACGATATATCGATTTAATTTAATTTAACTTACCGGCGAGAATTAATATGAACACAAAACTCGTGAAAACGGCAATTGAATAATATAAAAATTTTAAATCTCTCGTTATTAAATCGACATCTTCGTGATCTCTCACAATCATTGGTGGAAATAAAAAACCGAGTGCGATGCCAAGCTGTAACAAAAATTAATTGTTTCCTTTTAGTTTATCTTTTACTAAAAAAAAAAAAAAAAAAAAGATACTAAAACTAAGATACCAAAACTAAGACACTAAAAGTTTAAAAAAGAAAACTAAACTTTTAGTTTTCAGCGAATGGGAAAAAGTTTGTTTTTGATAATGTCGAATTTAATGGATTTTTACTGAATACTAACGTAAATTTTTGTGTTGAAATTCTGGAGAATAAAAAAAAATTTTTTTTTTTTTTGGTTATTTTCTTCTCCAGGTTTTTACTTGTGAATGAAAAGTAAAAAAAACAACTTTTTTTTAAACAAAAGAAATCAAAAGAAAATTTATTTTTAATCAACCACATTTTGAGTTCTCAAGTTGGATGAAGTGACAGAGTAATTAAAGAAAATGTGGGAAGAAAATAAAATAAGTTAAAAAACAAAAAACAATAAGAAGAAAAGAACAAAAAGACGAAAGTTAGAGAGAGAGAGGGGGGAAGAGTGAAATAAAACAGAAAAAGCAGAAAAAGACAAGAAAGAGAGAGAGACAGATAAAGAGGGAAAGTGAAACAAAACAGAGCGAGTGGAAAAAGACAAAGGGAGGAGGAGAAAGAAAAAGCAGAAAAGACAAAAGGAGGAGGAGAAAGAAAAAGCAGAAAAGACAAAAGGAGGGGCGAGAGAGAGAAAAAACATATTTAAATAAAGACAAATATAATTAAGACAAACAATTTCCAACGAATTAATTGTCTATCTGAGTAAAATTTTCCAAAGTCTGGAGAAAAAAAAAATTCTCCGAAATTTTAGGCTAGAACGTCTCGTCCATTCATCAACATAAATGTCTGTGGGTATCCTAAGGTCCTCAGGTTGGGAGAGGAGGAAGAGGTTTCGTGCTGGAGGCTACGAATTCAAATCATGGGAGTCAGAGTTCAGTTCCAGGCCGTGAAGTAGAGACAGACCTGTATCGTCATAAAGTAAAAAAAAGGAGATCTAGTACCCTTTCGAAGCATTGGGGAGGCTACAAATAGAGGGTTGAAACTTTTGCAAGCGCCCCTCCCTTCAAAAAAAAAAAAAACTTTTGGACGTCTTGTTTATAAGAATTTAAGGTTTTTGGAAAATGATAAGAAATTATTATCAACACAAATATAATAAAAGTAATTAAATATATGGAAAAGTTTAAATTTAAAATTATTTGACATTTTATCGAAAAGAATCGATATATATCGAATTCAATATCGGACAAAGAAAGAAAAAATAAAACTTCTATTTTACGACAGCAAAAAAAAAAAGGTTTTTATTGAAAAATTATTATTATTATTATTATTATTATTTCAAAAAAAGTAAATTGAAATTTTATGTTTTTTTTTTTCCACCTTTTTTTAAAAAAAAAATTAATACTACTTGCCCGGAAAAATTCTTTAGAATTTTATTTTTTTATGGCATATAATAACAATGTCGTCGACCGGAATTGAATTCCTGATGGGGGGAAGAGAGAGAGAGGGGAGAGGGAAAGAGAGAGAGAAAGAGAGACTACAGCCTGATGTACATCGATCTAAACAACAAGTATTTAATCTTTTTCATTTAAGTATATCTCCAGGAGATAATCCTTTCTTTTATTTATCTTTTTAAAAAAGAAAATGCCTTACTGAAAAAAAAATGTCAAAAGAAAAATTCTTATCAGATTTTTCACGTTATCAAAATAAAACGTGAATAAAATCAAAGGAAACAAACAACTTCCGCTTTTTTTTTCTACAAAAATTTTATTAAAAGGAAGCAACAGCAAAAAAAAAAAAATAATTAAAAAAAAATTATTTCCCAGTTTTAAAAACAAAATTTTTTTTTTTTTATGTACGACGACTAACAAACAAACGTAACTAACCTGTACTTTATTTTCATTTTTAAAATTACGCGGGAAAATATTTTAAATTTTTAACTGAATTTTTGTAAAAAATTTTATTTTATTTACTCTATGACACAAAATTTAAATTTTTTTTTTTTTTTTAAATGACGGGAAACTTTTTTATTAACATTTTAAATATTTTTATAAACTCGTTTGCCTTCGTTTTAAGGTCGTCGAAAAGACGTAGAAATAAATAAATAAATTATTTATTTATAAACAATATTAATAATAATAATAATTTCAAAAAAATTTATTTTGATTTAATGGTAAGTAAAAAAATTTGAAAAAAAATTTTCTTATTCGACTTTGATTATTTAAAAAAAAAAAAAATTATGAAAAAATGTTTTTGCTTTTTTTTTTTTGCTGGAAATTCAACCTGGAATTTTATTGGAGAACCACGACTATAAAATTGATTAAATTTAATAAAAATAAATAAAAATAAAACGATTGAAGTTTTATCATTAAAAAAAAAAATTTCAAAAGTTTCATATCACGTGGTTGATGAAAACAATATGGCGGACAAATCGGTTGTAACGACTTAATATTTAAATTTAATGCTTTGATTTAAAATTTTCCTTTTCTTTCCATTCTTTCATTTATGTCTTTAATTTACGTTGGGATTTTTGGTTGCCGAAAAAAAAGAACTTAAAAAAACGTACCTGATTGCCAAAAACTCCAATCGAACACGCGCTGGACACTTCATCGGCACCAAACCAAACAGCAGCCAAACGTGCCGGAACGCTCAAAACAAAAACCTGAGAAACAGCAACAATCGTTTGTCCGATGAAAGTAACATTAAACATACCGGGATCCGCGGAAGCTACTTTTATCCAGGCACCTAAACAATTTCCAGTAGCTCCTATTATACAAGCCGTTCTTAACCCCTACAATAATAATAATAATAATAATTTAATTAAACGAGTAATTTATTTCACTACGATTAATGAAGGTGACAAACAAAAAAACAAAATAAATTGGTTGTTAAACAACAACAACAACAGCAACAACAGGAAGACGGTCATTTATCGATAAGCAAAATTTTTTTAAATGACTTTGAAAAGGATTTAAAACAATGACAGTCAAAAATTATTATGACTCGTATTAAAAAATCCTGTCGTTTGTTTGTTTGTGTTTGTTTTATTGGTTTAAATCGTTAGGACAATTACGTCGGAGATTATCATCATCATCACCGTTTATTTAATACAGTAGTACTTACGTATTTACTTAAAACCCAAGATGCTGGAAATATTAATGGAATGTACGTGATCATGTAAATCATGGACGTCCAATCGACCCAATATGACGTCACGTTATAATATTTTGTTATTACGTTTGATATTATGGAATATTGTATCCACTGGAGTGCATTCGATGTCGAATAAAGTACGAATATGAAAAGCATGAGCCATCTTTTTCGATACAATCGAGTATCCGAATTCTGGTAAATGAAAAAAAAAAGGAAATACGTCATGACAAACGTGAAAAATTTTATTACGATTTTTCCGGAAGGTTTATCGAAACGCTAAAATGTCGTAACTCGATACGATGGATTATCGACAAAGAACTTCCGTTAATAATCTTACCCAATTAAAAATTTTTTAGTTACTATCATTATCATTATTAATATTATTAACGTTACATCTTATCAAATAAAGATTATTTCGACAGTCAGTCAAGTTCATTGGAAATAATTAAAAAATTATTTTAAAGTGAATAATAATTAATCGAAAAGATTTTTAAATAAATTTTAACTAATTTTTTTAAAAATAAATTTTATTTAAAACGATGATAAGAACGTGTCACAAGGTGTTTGAAATAAGTTCCACGACTCTCATTAATCTGTAAAAATGTTTTTTTTCTTTGTACCTGTTTGATAATTTGCAAACAAAAGAAAATGAAGAAGTGATGACGTAATTTCGTGGCGCGAATTTGTATTGGCATTGAAACACGGATTGGATTGCATTATCTGTTGCATTGATGATTATTACACAAACAAAACTTACTTATTGACACGGCATTCGTTTTGTTTTTAAACAAAAAAAAAACAATAATCACGCGATAATGTTTATGGTAGTCGAGACAAAAACCACGTCGATTTATCGATTTTATAAAATTCTTTATTTAATAACAAAAAATTTATTTATTTATCGATAATTTTTATTAATAATTCTTTAAAAAAAAAAAAAAGAAATAAAAGGAAAAAAAAGTTATAAAAGACACGTGGTTTTAGTAAAAAATTAAACAAAACTCAAAACAAAAAAAAGAATTTTCTTTTTAAGCACGTGGTTATATCGCCTCCGTTGCGAAATTTTTGAATGAAAATTTTAAAAATCGATTTATTTACTCTGTGAAATAAAAAATTTTTCCAGTTGTTATGACGTCACCGATAAAAAACATAACGTATTTTTTTTTGTTTTGAAAAATCACACGTTTACGGTATGTTTTTGGTTTTTCATGTTTACGATGAAAAAATCATTCGATTTCCGTTTTACAAAAAAAAAAAAAAAAAAAAAAAAAAAACAAAGAAAGGAAACGGAAATGAAAAAGAAAAAAAAAAAACTTACCCTGGAATGAATTTGTGAGCGATTAAGAGTCGTTCTGTCTGTCGTCGTACCATCATCTGATGTACTGATAATTGATACAGGACCTGTAGATTCTGTCAAATCCCTTTTATCATCGTTCATATTTTCCCCAGTGCGTTTATTAATACCGTTTACGTTTTAAATAATAATAATAATACTTTATTCATTGAAAAAATATTGAAATGTCGAACGTTGTGTAAGAAAAAAAGAAAAAAAAAAAAGAAAAGGAAAAAGAAAAAGGAAGAAAAAAAATTTTATCCTTGTCATCCCCCGTGATTCCCATTGGCACTAAAAACCGTGTGATAGAGAGCGCGAGTCTTGAACGATTGTTTTCCAATGCGCATGACCGTGATAAGGAAAACATCAAACTAAATTATTTAGCTAGCAGACAACGTTTTTTTATTTTACTTTATTTATTTTTTACGTAAAAATATTTTTTTAAAAATTTATTAATAAAAATCCTCGAATTTTAAATTTTCCCCCACATTTTGGAGGGAAAATTTTAAAATTTAAAAAAATTTATTCACATTCGAATTGAGTAAAAAAAAAAAAATTTCTCGTGACCTATTGACCTAATTAACGCCGTAAAAACTCGTTTAGATAATTTTTTTTTTAAATTAAAAGATTTATACGAAACGATGAAAATGTTTACGTATTTTTTCGGGGGGCTGGATGGGGGAGGAGAGAGAGAGGAGAAGAAGAAACATTCGAAAATATTTTATTTAAAAAAAAAAGAAAATTTTATCGAACGAAATTTTTTTTTTTTATTGAAATAACCATCCGCAATCCGTCCGCCATTTTGATTTCAAAAGCCTACGACAACATAAATTTTATTATTATTATTATTATTTACATTATTTCGTTTGGCCTCAAATCAAGGCAAACCGTTTGAAAATTTTTTTTTTGTTTTTGTTTGTATTCGATTAGTAAAAAAATTAATTTTTTTTTTTTTTACGAAGTTCAAGGTCAGTAAAATTCATTCAACTCTATATAAATTTTCGCAGGAAATTTAAAAATTATTATTATTATTATTATTATTATTATTATTGAATTTATGGGGGGAAATTGAATTTTTTTAAATGACCTCGTTAATTTTTTTCTCTCTCTCTCTCTTTCTTTCACCTACTAATGATTGATCTAATCGTTTCTTATCGAAATAGCGTAGAATCCTCGATATAACAAACAATTAAGTAATTAATAATAATAATAATAATAATAAAAATCAATCGATTTTAAATTAATTATTAAAAATGCAGCTATTATCAAACACTTTCGTTTGTAATCAAAACTTTTGTTATCAAATCAGGTAGATAAATAAATATTTTATCCAAAACGAGTTTACAAAAAAAAAATTTGAACATGGAACGTTTTGGAATTTATTTATTAACAATTTTTTATTAATTAATAATAATTCATTAATTAATTATTATTAAATGCAAATTATTACTTATTAATTTATATTATAATTCGAGAAAAAATTTTCCAGAAAAAAAATTCAAAAATTCAAAAAAAAAAAAAAAAAGAAAAATTTGTTTGTTTGTAAACAAATTCAAAAAAATTATCATTAAAATCATCATCAAATTTTGTGTTTGTTTGTTTGTTTTTGTTTTGTTTTGTTTTTTTTTCTCCTGCCAAGCACATCAATGTGAAATTTTTTATTTATTTTTTTGTATATTTATAAAAAAAAAAAAATTTGTTTTGCTGCTCCAGCTTGTCCTCCTGCTTGATCCTCCTGCTCCTGTTGCTGCCGCTGTTGCTCCCGTATAAAAATCAAAAGTTTTTTTTTTAGAAAAAACAAACAAATTTTTTTTTTTATTTAACCAAATAAATAATCGAATAATAATAAATAAATAATAATAATAATAACACAATAAAATGGGTAAAAAAATATTAAAATCTCCTGTGACAAAAATTTCGGTGAGTTTTTTGTTTTAATATTAATATCGTATTTTTTTTTTGCACTCGTTATGCATGGGTTAAGAGTATAATTGACATTTTAATTAATAATAATAATAATGATAATAATTAATAATGTGATGATAATTTTTTACCCGTAGATTTTAACCGTACCGATTGACGTAGTTAAAAATGTAACGTCTTATATAAATTATTGCATAGTTTATCGTCCGGCATTCACCGTATTCATGTGCACGTTGTTTGTTTTCATAACACTGATAATATCAAATCAAAAATTACAAAATTCATTAACGAATTTTCCATACGAAAAATATTTTACAAAATTTAAAAGTCGAAAAATGATAACGATATATGCTACGATACTCGAAATTTTTATCGAAATATTCATGAACGTTGTTTTGGCTGGAGTGAGTTTGATCGTAACGCTTTGGCTCCTTTTCGAAGAAGTCACAGAAAAAAAAGAAAATAAAGAAACCATGTAATAAATTTATTTATCAACTAACGTTCTATGGAATTTTGGAAATTAAATAAAAAATAATAATAATAATTATTATTATACGACCCATTAAACGATGAAATAATAATAATAATAACAATAACAATAATTTCTGCGTGTGAGTTATTTTTTTTTATTTATTTTAGTTTTTATATATTTTTTTTTTTAATGCGATTTTGATTTAATTAATAAATTTTATTTATTTAAAAAATTTTTTTTTTTTTTTACATAAAGAAAATTATTACGTATATTTTTAATTTTTACGTGGCATTAGAAAGTACCTTTTTCCCCCTTTCCCACTCCCCTTTCGTTTGATTATTTTTCATTTGATAACAGGTTTCATAATCGTAAAAATTTTAATTTATCAATTATCCTTAAATTAATTACCGAATGTTTCCCTTTTTATTTATTATTTATTATTATTATTATTATTATTATTATTATTATTATTATTATTACTTTATTTTATGATTTCGTATATGGGTTAATGACCCATTAAAATATTGTTTAAATTTTTTTTTTGCTTTTACGTTTCTTTGTTGGCAATCGTTAAAAAAAAAAAAATTGACGTTAATTTTACGTAAACAAGTATGAGTTTACGCCTTTTAATTTTTTTTTTCAGAAGCTATTGTCTCCCCCCCCTTTTTTTTTTTATTTAACTCTACGTGCGTAGAATTTATTATGTTAATAATAATAATAATAATAATAATAATAATAATAATAATTTAAATGAGATTGAATAAGAAATCGACTAAAGATTTAAGTTGTTTTGAAATTTTTCTTTTTTTACGTCGCCTCAATTTAACTTACTGCGTAAATTCCCGACGACGTTTTTTTTTTTTTTATAAAACAATCAAAGGAAATAAAATTTCAAAAAAAGGAAAACTTACAAAGGAAGCTTGGTTTTCTTATTAAGTTAAAGAAAAAAAAAATTTTCATTTAATATGTGTGTCGAAAATTTAAGGTTTTGATGCATCGAATAAATTTGTATACGTTAACATCCAAATAAGCAATTTGAGTTGAGTTATTTAATCGAAATGATGTATAACAACATTTTCCATTTCCGTTTGTAGCCTGGGGTTAAATCGGGTATCCCCCTTTTTCCGGTCATCCCGTTTGAATTTGCAAACATTCCCCCGATGTTTTTCTTTTTTTTTGTAATCGACTGAATTTTCAGCGAATTTACGCATTTAAAATATTCCGCCCGTAAAAAATTAGTATAGGCAAATTGTAATGTTTATATGCGTTGAAAAAAAAGGTTTACCGAATATTTTTTTCAAATTTTTTTTTTTAAAATTTTTTCTCCAGTCGTTTTCAGGTTTTCTTAAAAAAATTTTAAGGTATTACTTACGAACGCAATGAAGTTACGAAAATAAAAAAGTGTTATGAAAATTGATTTTTTTTAACCATAAGAAAAAACGTTTTGTTGTAAACATTTTCCGGGGGAATTTTTTTTTTCTTTTAAATAAATATTAATTATTAAAAAAAAAAATAAGTTTTTATTTATTTTTCGTTTTATACAAGTAAAAAAAATAATTTACATTTTCAAAATTAATAAAAAAAAAGTAGAAATAAAAAAATATACATAGAAAAATCTACGTGGCGTCATTTCCTTTTTTTTTTTTTTTAAATAATTTGAAAAAGTAAAAAAAAAAAATTTATGAAATTTTCTTCGGAACGTTCGAGAGGATTTTTTTTTTTCTTTTTTTTATACAAAACCCGGATAAATTGAAAGACAGTCGATTATTATTATTATTTTACATGAAATCACCAGTATCCTTTGTATCCGCCATAACCTCTATATCCACCGTAACCACGTCCGTATCTTAAATTAATTTTTAAAAAAACAAATAATTATTTAATTGTAAATATAAAAAAAAATAAGGGTGAAAATTTTTTTAAAATTTACCCTCCGTATCCGCCGTATCCACCATATCCACCGTAACCTCTTCCGTAACCACCCGGATAGTAGCCTCCGTACCCGCTATAACCTCCATAGCCACCATAACCACCCAAACCGCTGTAGCCTCCATAACTACCCAAACCGGAGTAACCACCATAGCCTGTGTATCTTCCGAAACCTTTACCGTATCCACCGTATCCACCGTATCCGCCTAAACCGGTATAACCTCCGTATCCGCCGTATCCTCCGAATCCACCATATCCTCCAAATGCGCTTCCGATAAATGCAGATTCGGCTGTTGCTAAATCTCCAGATTTAGCAGTTTTTGAATCCGGTTCGCACATGGAAAGTGCGACCATCATAAAAAGAACAAAACTCTGAATCGAATAACAAACAAGAAAAACATAAAATTCAAACGGAAAGGAAAAAGTAAAACTTCTCCACCGCCGCCATTTTTAAATTTATTTTTTTCGATAAATAAATCGCTGATAAAAAATTTAAAAATTTAAATGACTTACGATTTTAAATAATTTTTCTCCCGCCATTTTTAAAAAATATTTTATAACAAAATAATTTTTCACTAAAAAGGTTTAAAGTTTAAAAAAAATTGAAAAATGAAAAAAAAAAAAATGGCGATGATTTAAATTCGCATCGTATTAAAAAAAAAACCCCGCTTCGAAGAGAAAAAAGGAAAAAAATTCATTATTATTATCATCATCATCATTTTTTTTCCATGACAAAAGATTTTTTTCCTTTACTATCATTATTATTCTCGATGCAAATTCACGACACACAATAGCAAGTAGTAAAAAAAATAATAATAATAAAAATTTAAAATTTTTTTTCATTTTGAATCAAAATGCGAATTTTTTTAACAAAAAAAAAAAACAATTTACGACAGAAGCTCCCGTCCCCCCAAAAAAAAAAATTTTTTAATCGAAATTTTCTTTTAGAAAAAAAAAAAAAGAAAAAACTTACGGTAATAGAAGACATATTAGTCAAACTTTTAGGTTAAAGTTAATTCACTAAAGTCTAATCGACTTCTGGAACAATATTGACAAACCATAGTTTAAATACTTAATGACATACATTGTTTTTACCATTTGGGGAGACCTTCATCATCTCCTCCAGTCAGTCAGGCATTGCCCTTACGGAGAACCATATTTTTAAAAAAATGATGATAATAATAATGGTAAGAAAACAGAAAAAAAATGTTTCGCCCAAGTTTAGATAATTATTAAATAAAATAACTAAAGATTTTTTTGTTTTCTTTGTTTTTGTTGTTGTTACGTCACGAAAAAACCTGAAAACCTGTAGGGTTGTATACAACATCATCACCATGACGAATCCTTCTCCTACTTTTTTTTTTTAAAACTTACATAATTATTATTATTAAATTTTTTCCCCCTTTCCATTCCCCTTCGAGTATTACGGATTCTCCTACTCCGTTTCATTTTTTTTATTTTTCTGCTGCCACGTTACCTCGTGATATCATCTATACCGAAAAAAAATTGGGTACGTTAAAAAATTTCAACCTTTTTCTTTGGTTTTTCTTTCGTTTTACGTAAGTCGTGTCAGAAGAAGACGAAAACAAAATTTTTGGGATTGAATGATAATATTAATTTAATATATCGTTTTGTTTTGTTTTACAAAATGGCGCGAACGGAAGGGGGAGGGTGAAAGATGAGGGGGCGGTGTTTTACTTTTTCTACTCGTCGTGTCCCCCCAATTTTAAAAAAATTTTTTCTGGTTTTTCTTTCGTTTTCACCGGATACGGTTGGTTTTTACCACGATCGTGTGAATCACAAACACAATTGCTTAAGAAATTCTGGTTATTCCTCCGCCGCAAAACGTGACACGTTTTGTAATCATTTAATTAAATTCCACATGTAAAAAAAAAATTTTATGCGACGTCGGTCGTTTAATGCGATTTTTCGCATTAAATTTGTCGTGGCAGAAGAAGTTTTTTTTCCCCTTTTCTCTTTTCCGCTTTAAAATTCTTTCCCGATAAAAATAAAAAAATAAAAAATAAATTTTATGCTTGGAAAATATTTTTTTTCGTTTCCAATTTATCGAGTAACCTTCCCCCTCTCCCTCCCCCCATTAAAAAAAGGTTTAAAGAAAATTTTTATATAAAATTTAAAAGGAATGAAAAATGAACCCTTTGACCTTGAAAACTTTTTTTAAATAATTAACCGAAATTTTTTTTTTTAAATTTTTATTCCTTTGGCATTTAATAAATATTAATCCGAAATAATGATGATGATGATAATAATACCTTTTGAAACATATAAATATCACATATCAAATCTCAATTAAATTCAGGTACGTAATAATAATAATAATAATAATAATAATAATAATAATTTTATGTTTTTTGCAATTTAAAAAAAAAAACATGGTGTAAACATATGATTAATAACGTCAAAAATAAACGTTATCGGGTTTTTTTTCTACAAAAAAAAATTACGTAATAGTTTTTTTTTAAATAATAATTTTTATTACGTTAATAACTAATAATTATTTAATAAATTCAAAAAAATATTAATTAATTAATTAATTAATTATTAATTAATAAAAGTTATCATTCGTCGACCATAAATCCCCTAAATAAATAAATAAATAATTACGAAAAAATAAAAAAATTTTTAAATATTCATTTTTTTTTGGGGTTTAAACGCAAAATGAAAAAAACCGGATGTTGCTACAGTTTGACATGAAAATTCAATTCTTCTGCCACTTCCCCCACCTGTTTTTAGTTGTTTGTTTGTTTGTTATTTCTTTGTCAAACGTTTTTTATTTCGAAAAAAGAAAAAAAATTGATGAAATTACGTTTTGAAATTTTCACTTGAAAAAAAAAAGGATAGAGAGAGAGGGGGAAGAAGTGGTAGCAAACAAATTTTTCAAATAAATAAATATTTAAATATTAGATACAAGGCAAAAAAATAAAAAATAAAAACGAAACGATTACATAAAGGCCGTTAAAAAAAAAAAAAACTTTTTTTTTTTTGTTTTGTTTTGTTACCTGTGACCGTGGCACTAGTAAGACAGTTGAATTATAATAACAACAAAATGTAAGTCGGGGTCATAAAAAATAAGTAAAAAAGGCGTGAACCATTTATTTATTATGCAACAGCAAAAATTTGAATACAACCAAATTTTTTTTCCTTTTTTTTCTTCTTATATCATCCGTTAATGTTTCTTCTCATTAAAAATAATATCGAAAGAAAAACAAAAAAAAAAAATTTGCAAAAGAAAAAATCCTTTCGGCATTTAAAAAAATGTTTACGGCCCTGAAAAAAAAAAAAAAATTTTCATTGACCGTCGTCGTTTCATTCATTATTTAACTCTCTACCTTATTATTAATAATTTTTCCTAAATAAAAAAATTCCAGTCACTTCCAGTAATAATAAGAAATGATGATAATAACAATGAATAAAATTTCAAAATGTCTCCCCATTTGTTCTCCCCCGATACGGAAGCATAAACGTTGATGATAATAATAAAAAGTATAATAATTACTTTTTTGTTACCCGTAATAATTTATTATTCAACACCTTGTTTTGTGTAATTTATTATTTAAATAAATACCGATTGTTCCATTTATTTATTTTTTTTTTTTTCAAATTGGAACCCACTTTTTTATTAAATTTCGTACACAAAAGTGTAAATTACGTAATTCGTTTAAACCCGAATAGATTATTATTATTATTATTTATTTCGAAGCATACTTTTAAATTTTTTTTTTCATAGAATTTTCCAGATTTCATACCATTAAAATCATTTAATTAAACGTGTTAAATAAACATTTTTGTTTTTTTTTTTTTGTTTTCTTTTGAAAGAAAAAAATTTTCCAGAATTATTATTATTATTATTAATTTTTAATTACGTGACGTGACGTCATTTAAAACAATTATTACGACGTAATTATTAAAGAAAAACAATTTTTTTTTTTTTTTTGTTAAATTTGATTGAAAACAAACGGAAACGAATGACTAACAAATGCAACCGCATTTCCGGTTGATGGAGCGTGTTTAAAATTACTTTTTAAAAGAATTTATACGAAAAAGGTTCAATTAATAATAGTAATAATAATAATAATAATTTTAAAACAGAAAAATTTTAAGAAAAAAGAAAATGAAATCGTTGTCGAATGGGCGCGTTTTCGTTTGTTTTTCATGTTTGTACTTGTGAAATTTTGAGTTGTTTGTCGTTGTTTGTCTGCTGTTGCAAATTTTATTTTAATATATAAATTAAAACGTCTTATGACAAAATTATTTATTTATTTATTTTTAAAGTTTTTATTTTATTTTTTGCTACGGTTTATAGGTTCACACCTTAAATCCAGGTAATTCCAAGTAATTTTAATTAAAAAAAAAAAATTCTCAACTTAGGATTAAGTCGTTAAAAATTAATCCGTGAAAAAAATGTATGTACATAATTATTTATTTATTTATTGATTGACAACGATAATAAAATAAATAAACGTGTCACTATCTTTACTACTTTTCAACTTACAGTCGTTAAAAACGATTCGGAAAAATTTTTTTATACGTATTATTAAAAGATTTTTATTTAAAAAAAAAAAAAAACGAAATATAACGCCACGAGAATTATTATTAAAAATTAAAAAAAGGTATCGTGTGATTTATTTTTTTTCCCGCCAAAAAATTTTAAAATTTTTTTGTTTTTTTAAACATCATTCGACCGTGAGCCACTAACGAAAAAAAAAGAAAAAAAAATGGATCTTTTGATGAACATTTGTTTTTTTTTTCGTTTTATTGTTTTTCTAATAAAAACAAACAACAAACAAACAAACAAACATTTTTCTTTTTTGTTCTTCAATTATTTTTCGTTCTGTTTAACTTGAACCCATTGTTTT
>NW_002987036.1:164299-173127 GCF_000006295.1 Pediculus humanus corporis
TAAAAATGTTTACGGCCCTGAAAAAAAAAAAAAAATTTTCATTGACCGTCGTCGTTTCATTCATTATTTAACTCTCTACCTTATTATTAATAATTTTTCCTAAATAAAAAAATTCCAGTCACTTCCAGTAATAATAAGAAATGATGATAATAACAATGAATAAAATTTCAAAATGTCTCCCCATTTGTTCTCCCCCGATACGGAAGCATAAACGTTGATGATAATAATAAAAAGTGTAATAATTGCCTTTTTGTTACCCGTAATAATTTATTATTCAACACCTTGTTTTGTGTAATTTATTATTTAAATAAATACCGATTGTTCCATTTATTTATTTATTTTTTCAAATTGGAACCCACTTTTTTATTAAATTTCGTACACAAAAGTGTAAATTACGTAATTCGTTTAAACCCGAATAGATTATTATTATTATTATTATTATTATTATTATTATTATTATTATTATTATTATTTATTTCGAAGCATACTTTTAAATTTTTTTTTTCATAGAATTTTCCAGATTTCATACCATTAAAATCACTTAATTAATCGTGTTAAATAAACATTTTTGTTTTTTTTTTTTTGTTTTCTTTTGAAAGAAAAGAATTTTCCAGAATTTTTTCTTCTATTATTATTATTAATTTTTAATTACGTGACGTGACGTCATTTAAAAAAATTATTACGACGTAATTATTAATAAAGAAAAACAATTTTTGTTCTTTGTTAAATTTGATTGAAAACAAACGGAAACGAATGACTAAAATACAACCGCATTTCCGGTTGAGGGATCATGTTTGAAATTACTTTAAAAGAAAATTTATAAACGAAAAAGGTTCATTTATTAATAATAATAATAATAATAATAATAATAATAATAAACAAACCGGATATCATACTCAGGCATAATGGGGAAAAATGGTGTAAGTTAATTGAGGTGCCGGCAGAAAAAAACACCACAGCCAAAGAAGCAGACAAAAGGCTGAAATACAGAAATTTGGAAATTGAAATAACCAGGATGTGGGGAACAAAAACTGAAACGATTCCGGTCATCGTGGGAGCATTGGGAGCCATGCCACATTCAATAAAAGGAAATTTAAAGAAGATTATGAAGAACCTAAAAGAAGAAACCATCCAGGAAATCGCACTATGTGGGACGGCCCACATTCTTCGGAAAATATTATAAATAGCACCACCGATATTCGAGTATTTGTCCCTAAGGAATCGGGTAGAGACCTGGGATAAATGCTTAACAACCCCGACAAATAAGAGCCTTGTCGTGTTTAAGAGTGACCATAATAATAATAATAATAATAATAATAATAATAATAATAATAATAATAATAATAATAATTTTAAAAAAGAAAAATTTTAAGAAAAATGAAAATGAAATCGTTGTCTATCGCGAGCGTTTTCGCTTGTTTTTCATGTTTGTACTTGTGAAATTTTGAATTATTTGTCGTTGTTTGCCTGCTGTAGCGAATTTTGTTTTAATATATAAATTTAAATGTCTTATTGTAAAATTATTATTATTATTATTTTTTTCTTTCACGTGATTTTCATTCGACATTCATTAACGCCTTTTTTTTAAATTTATGAAGAAGGTTTTGAAAAAGTTTTTTTTTTTGCTACGGTTTATAGGTTACACACCTTAAATCCAGGTAATTCCAGGTAATTTTAATTTAAAAAAAAAATTTTCAACTTAGGATTAAGTCGTTAAAAATTAATCCGTGAAAAAAAAATATATATGTACATAATTATTTATTTATTTATTGATTGACAACGATAATAAAAAAATAAACGTGCCACTTTTCAACTTACAATCGTTAAAAACGATTCGGAAAAAAAAATCTAACGCCATCACGAGAATTATTATTAAAAATTAAAAAAAGGTATCGTGTCATTTATTTTTTTTCCCGCCAAAAAATTTTAAAATTTTTTCGTTTTTTTCAAAACATCATTCGACCGTGAGCCACTAACGAAAAAAAAAGAAAAAAAAATGGTTCTTTTGATGAACATTTGCTTTTTTTTTTTTGTTTTATTGTTTTTCTAATAAAAACAAACAACAAACAAACAAACAAACATTTTTCTTTTTTGTTCTTCAATTATTTTTCGTTCTGTTTAACTTGAACCCATTGTTTTTATAAATAAGCCTAATTCTTTTTTTTTTTTTTTAAATTTTTAACACAATTTACGTCATTTTCTTTTTAGTTTTTTTTTTTTTTTTTTTAAAAACGTTCATCATGGGTTTGCTAACGACAAATATTACACAAATTTTTTTCTTTTTTAAATTTTTAAAAAATTAGTTACCTCCCTTTCCCCTTTTCCCTTTCCCCCCAGTCCCCCCAAAAATAAATCAATTACAAAATAAAAATAAATGACGGTAATAAATAAATACGAAAAAAATTTTTTTTTCTTTTTTTTTTTTTACTCAATAAATCCAAGCGTTTTTCTAGTACCACGTCGCAAAATTTAAATTTTAAAATCCTTCCTTATTTACACGTGTATTAAATTAATTTTTATTTATATTTTATTTATCGAAAAAATTAATTTTATGTTCAGTAGAAAAAAAAAAACAAAAACGGATATTTATTAACTCGACAATATCGTTAATTACTTTGAATATTTATTACGATTATGAAATGAAAAAAATTTTGTGTTGGTGACACGTTTTATTTTTTTAACTCAATTCAAGACACGTGTGTCTCTTTTTTTTTTTTTTTTTACTTTTCATAACAAAAAAAAAAAAAAAAGATTTTAAAAAAAGATCGAATAATGAGAAAAACTTATTATACTTTCTCTCGTATAATTTAATATATAAATATTATTAATAAAAAAACACGTGGGAAATTAATTTTTTGTGGGGGGAGGAAGGTGAGGGGAGGGGAGGGGGAAGGAGAAGGGGCCGGTGAATTCCTTTTTTTTTATTTTTCAAAAAATTAATCATGGGAAAAAATAAATAAAAAAATGATAATTTAAAACAAGAAAATTTTACAATGTTTTTCACTGGCGATACTACCGCCGCCATTTTGATTTTTCCTCATTGGGATTCCTCACGATCGTTCTCGTAAGGTTAAAGTTCAAAATCCCTTTTTTAAAAAAAAAAAAAAAAAACGAAAAGAATGAGAGGAGATACGTTAAAGTAAAAAGAGAAGAAACTCGCAATGTAAAAAAACTCAAAATATTTACACGATATTCCTGACGAATTCCCTCAGGAAGAAATCCCTAATTACGTCGACTAAATATTATAATTTAAAAAAAAAAAAAAAAACAAACGCCCATAAACAGAAACGATTTTCAAAATGGGAAGTTTTCGTATTCGAAAAAAAAAAAAAAAAACAAATGAAATGTGACCTTGAAAAAAAAAAGTAATAAAAAATTAAATAAGTAACACGTGGAGGAGTGATTTTGTTTGTGCACGTGCCAATAGCCAACATCAGGCTCAACGTTTTAACATAAAAAAAAATTTAAATTGAGGGGAATCCCCGATTTCAAAACTTGAAATTCGAATTAAAAAGAACGCCTTGATGAGAGACCGATGGAAACTCGCGATTGGGGATCACAAAAAAAAAAAAGAAGCAAATCTGGTTATTATAAATTTTTTTATTTATACGATCGTGGCTGGAAGATGATGATGGATTTCCAAAAAACTAAACTGGAGAATATAAAAATCGTAAATCTTTAGCCGTCGTCGAAAACCAAAAATTTTTTCCGGAGTTCCAGTTCGCTTATTTTTCATTATAATTTCGTTAAAAATTTTTATGGGGAAAAAAAACAAACACGATCGAGTTTGTCGTGGTTTTAGCCGGAAATGCAAACCAAAAAAAAAAAAAAATTGGTAACAATGCTAACGGAAACACGTGAAAATCAAGATCAAACGTTCCGTACTAAAAAACAACTAAATTTTTTAAAAATTATTTTAATTAGTTTTAAGTTTTTTTTTTTTTTTTAAATGGCGGCGGCACACGGTCCAATGATGGAAAAGAAAAGAAAGAAAAGAAATTTTTTATTTTATTTAATAAGAAAGACATTCCAAAATCATAAATTTTCAACTGACTACAAAAAAAAAATTTTAAGATTTTATATCAGGTTTTCAATTTCTCTTCTTTTCTTATCAAAAAAAACTTATCACACACACAAAAAAAATGAAATAATAATGATAATAAGGTTTTGAATTACTTTTGAAATTTTTTTCTTCTTCTTCTTCTTCTTCTTCTCTTAAATTAAAAAATTTCCTTTGAAAAAATTTTTCATTCTTTTCAACTTTTTCAAATTCTTTTTTAAATTTCTTAAAAAAAAAAATCCAAAAGGTTCGACAAATTATTTTTAATCTAATGCCACGTGCTTTTTAAAATTGAGGAGGAAAAAAAAAATTATTTTTAAATAATTACATCGTTATTATCATTAATTAATCATCATTATTACCTTTATTAATATTATTATTATTTATTTACAATTCGATCGTAAAATTTATTTTTTGTCTTCTGCTAAAAAAAAAAATATTTAAAAAAAAAAATTTTCCACGTAAATCTCAGTGAAAAAAATCTTGCGAAGAAATTAACCAATAAAATAATAAGATTTAAACGTGTAATTAGACACAACGGCCGAAAACTTTTACATTATTACTTAATAAAATTAACTAACCAATATTAAAAATACCAAAAACGGTATTACCAGATTATTAAGAGAGAGAAAGAGAGAGAGAGAGAGAGAGAGAACGTCATCACAAACATTCAATCATAACTTTTTTTTTTTTTTACCTTTTCATAGTGTTAATGAGAAAACTTAATTAGTTTAAAACTAAAAAATCTTTTTTTTTTCCTTTTCAATAACTTCTAATCGTTTATTAACTACTTTGGGAAAAAAAAAAATTTTCAAGGCAAATTTTCGAGTGTAAAAAAAGAAAATTTCAATATGGCCGACCGTCAACACGTTATTCAACCTTAAAATAATATTAATAATTATTTACCGTAATATTTTTTTTTTTTTTTAAATATAGAAATTAAAAAAAATGATTTTTTAAAATAATAATAATAATAATAAAAGGCAAAACTTTTATTTATTTATAACAATTTAAAACCCATAGTAAAACCTTGGTTTGACGTCATCATCATCATTTTAATAATAATAAATTTAACCTTAAATTTATAACAATGAAATCGTGACGGTTTTTTCTTTTTGTTGTTGTCTCCCTTTTATAAACCTTTCGAACGATAATGATAATTATTTAAAATGTTTTACATAAATAAAAAAACGACAATGATTTAATAAATAAATAAATAAATAATGATGATGATGATAAAATAAAACTTTTATTAAATTTTTCAATAAGCATAAAATTTTTAATAATAATAACTAACGAATTAGTTAATTTAATTTTAATTTTAAATATTCTAACGTTGGGAAATTTAATAAAAAAATCTACAGACACGCATTTCAAGGTTTTATTAATTATTAATTATGATAACACCGAATCCGTTGATAAGAAAATAAAAACACCGGAAACAGTATAACGGATATGGAAGACATTTTTACACGCGTGAATTATTATTTCTCAAGTTCCTAATAAATAAACAAAATAAAAAGGAGGAAATGGATTTCGACAACGTAAATTTGATCAAAATGACGTCATAAAATAAAATTTAAATAAATAAATAAATAAATAAAAAGTTGGAAATGTTTTGTTATTGTAAAAGTATATAAAAATGATAATAATAACATTGATATGATAATTAACGCCGGTGGTGGTAAGTGAAACGTGTTATATATATAAATTATTACTTTTAAGTAATTATGATGAATAAGTTATTATTTAAAACGTAAAAAAAATAAAATTGGAAAGTTATTATTATTATTATTATTATTAACAACAACAAACAAAAAATTACGTAAAAAACATTATTATTAATTAGTCTAATCAAATTTTTTTTTAAAAAAATTAATTACAATCCTTTATACAATTCAAATCATTTAATGATTTTAAATCAAAAGTGTATTTTTATATACCTGGAATGAAATTAAGATATCTGGATAATCAAAGGATTTATTATTATTATTATTATTATTATTATTATTTTTTCTTTTAATACCTAAAAGTACCGATTTTAACCTCGGGGTCAATAATAATAATAAAACCCACCTTGGAAAAATATCTTTGAAACGACAAACGAAAAAAATAAAATAAAATAAAATAAATTTCTCTTTATCTAGTAAATAATATTTATTTACTCTATGGAAATTAATCATTCCAGTCCCCCTTTTTTTTCGGACAAATTTTTCATTAATTTCTTTTTTTTAAAAAAAAACTCAAGGGCGTATAAAATAGTAAAACTTTTTTTTTTTTTTTTAATAACTTAACGCTTAATTTTTTTTTTACGTTTTATTTGTATATAAATATTTTTTTTATTACTTTTTTAATTACCGAATGGCCTTTGTAAATAATAATAATAATAATAATAATAATAATAAAAATTTATGTTTTAAAACCCCGGTGTGAAAATTTGATATATATTTATTTATTTTTTTAAACGATTCTAAACGACTCATTAATAAATTATCAACATTGTAATTATTAACAGTAATTATTATTATTATTATTAAGTTAATTTTTTATGAAAAAAAAAAAAAAAAATTATTAATTAATAAATTATGGATTTTTAAATAATGGTTACATTTTTCTTCTTTTTTTTTTTTTTTTTTTTTTATGGTTTTTTTCTTTTTCTTTGTTTCAAAAAAGTTTTTGATAAGAAAATATTTTTAAAGGGAAATATTACTTATGATAATACATGTTACTTCTGCATTACTTCATTCGTTTTCCATTATACAAATTTAATGTATACATATATAATTAATAAAACTTTCCTCTATTATCATTATTAATTTTTCATCTACATGATTGGTTTATAACACAAAATCTTTTAACAATTGTGAAAAAGTTCCAAAAAATGGTTGCCGATTACTAATAAAATTTTATTTTGTGAGTTTGTATAACTTTACAAATCATTATTATTATTAAAACTATGGAAGAAATGTTCTTATTGACAGTAAAGAATTTCTAATATAATTAAATAAATCGGCAATTATGGAGTGTTAATAATTCTTAGTGTGGAAAAAAAAAGTACAAAAAAATATTTTTATCATAAATAATTTTATAATTTTATTTATTTAAGTATATAAACAACACCTAGTAAAGGGAATAATCGGTTTTCCCAATTTAAAATTATCTAAATGTTGCATTGTATTAAACCATCTCGATACATATGTGTAATTTTCTTTATCTTGGTATGTGAATGTGGACTGGAAAAAAAAAAAAAAAAAAAAGAAAAAAAAAATGAGAAAAAAGTATATGTGGATTGATTTTAAAATTATGTTAGATTAGATTTAAAGTCGAAAATAAACTTACATAAATATTGTATAATAAATAATACATTAAAACATCTATTGGTCCATATTTGTACCCTACAAAATATACTTTGTCTTCCAAATAATCATTAACTTCCTAAAACACACACTCAATTATTAGATAAAAATGTCAAATGTATTTTGCATGGTTTGGAAAAAAAAATAATAATAATTTTACCCTCAGGACTGAAAGAGCATCAAAATCTACAGAATGTGTTTCAATATATTCTAACCAATCATCGAGTACAGCATGATCTTCTATATTTTCAGATTTAAAATTTGAAAATTTAGTGACTATATTTCTTAATCCTTTAACAGGTTTAACTTCATTACCAAATATAATGACTGGAATCTGTGGGGGGGAAAAACAAAGAAAAATGCATTCAATAGATGATAAAATTTAAAAATGTATGTTATTACTTAACACTCAAATACTTTTTACTCAATGTTATAAAATCTTGTTTTATAAATATTGTCGAGTTATAAATCTTAAAATAAAACACATTTAAATTATTGTTATGTTGCTTTTGCGGATTAAAAAAAAAAAAAATAGTAATAACGTTTCAAGCGAACTGATTAAAATAGTAAAATAAGTAATAAGATTGATTCAAACCTAACCCTACCAGGTCGAAAAAAAAAAATTTTTTTAAATTAAATTTTAAATAAATTAAAAGCACTTACGGTATTATCAAATGAAAATGTTATTTTCGGCGATTGAACTTTATAAAAAGTTAAAAAATCTTTAACCGTTCTTTCAAAATCAACACCCATATTTAATTTTATAAAATAAACATCGGTTTAAAAATGTCGCACAGAGTATCAAATAGAAATAAAAATCGTCTGCTTTTTAATTTTCCCTCCAAAAAAAAAGAGGAAATCAATGGCGGTTAATCAAGTAAAAAAAAATAACTTTTAATAATAAAGTTTTGGCTTAATTTAACATAAAAATATATTTTTTTTTAACCCTTAAGATAAAACAAAGGACATTTTTTTAATTTTTTAATTATTAATTAACAAGAATAAATAATCAAAACGATTATTTTGTCATACGCACAAAATGTCTTCCACGTAATAACAAGGTATAAAAAAAGGTTTTTTAACGACAAAAAAATTACGTAATAGTAATAATATTCGTTAATAATTTTACGTCACGTATTATTAATTAACAAGTTTTCGATTATTTGATCAAAAGTAAACAAATTCAAGTACGTTTATTTCTTTTAATAGATCGAATTTTTTAAATTATTATACAGTATCGTAATTTCGGTTACAACAGTAACATGTCCGAAATAAATGTCGTCTGCCATAAAACAATGCGGGTGAGTTTAAGTTTTTTTAAAAAATTTTACTTTCTTTAATAAAAAAAAAAAAAAAACAAAAATAACTTTAAAATTTTTTTATAGATTTTCATTTTCGGTATATTATTATAC
>NW_002987036.1:173564-175484 GCF_000006295.1 Pediculus humanus corporis
ATAAAAAAAAAGAAAAATTAAAATTAAATAATCAATCAATCAATCAATAAAGCTTATAATCAATCATCATAAAAGTATCATAGAAAACGTCCATTTTTGTTTTTTTTTTTTCTTTTTTTTTAAATAAATTCATAATTTTTTTTTTACTTAAAAAATTTTTAAACATTTTAAAATTTTAACAAAAAAAAAAAAATTAAAAGGAAAATTTCTAATACATCGAAATTGAAAGAATTAAAATAATAATAATAATAATAATATAAAGAAATTTTGTTAAATTATGACTAGAATTATTTATTAAATTATTACAACCTTGATAATTTTTTCCATTTTTTTTTTTTTTTTTATTTAAAGTTATTAATAAAAAAATTTTGTTTTATGTAATCCCCCTCCCCTTCCCTCCCCCTCAAAAAAAAAAAAACAAAACAATAACAAATTAATTCATTTGATCATCAATTAATGTAAACAAACGTATTTTTAATCATTTTATTTTTACACCTAATTAATTATAATAATAATAATAATAATCACTCGTGTTTTTATTTATATATAATATTGTTTTGTTTTTGAGCTTATAAAAGCATTTTTTTTTTGTTTAAAAATACTATAAAAAAAAAAAGTTTATCAAGAAGACTGTTTGTGTAATATTTATGTAAACGTCAATAACAAATTTTTTCATTTTGTAACATAAATACATTGTAACGTTTAAACAATTTTTAAAAATATTATTATTTATAAAATATTATCGATTGTATTTAACATTTAATTAATTATTTAAAATTATTCAGAGTATTATACATATATATATTATATTTATTTTTAATTAATTTAACATTCTTATAAAAAAATAATAACGTATATTTGAAATTTATAGATTTATTTTTTTTTGCTTCCTTCCTTCCTTTCAATTTTCACTCATTTTATTTAAATAACATTATTAAAACGTATTAAATATTATTATTATCATTTTAACGAGATTCTAATATGATTTACGTCTAAATGTTTTTTTTTTTTTTTATTCTACCCAAGGCCAAAAATTTATACAACTTTTAACTACACAGTATTAAATGAGATCTTAAATTAAAAAAAAATGGAAAAAATACTTTTTTAAATTATCAGTAATTGTTTTTAAGAGAAGAAAAACAAAAAACAAAAAACAAAAATAGTAACAATAATTAAGACTAACATTTTTTTAAAAGAATGTTTAATTTTTTGTTTTTGAGCGAATTAAGATTTTATTCGAAAGATTTTCATTCGCACACACCCACACACACACACACACACATAAAGTTATTAAACGAATGTATCACATTGATTGTTATTTAAAGTTTTACATATTAAAACCATAATTTTTGTTATTTAAATTTAATTAATCAACAATATTGTAAATACAACATTTAAGAGGATGGTATTACACTTAAAAAAAAAACAAATCATCATTTAAACTTGAAAAAATTTTTACCAAAATAAATCCGAGTTAAAAAAATAACATTGTAATATTAATCGTCTCTTTTTTTATAAGTACAAATAATGAATTGTAAATCAAATATAAAAATATTTGGCATTCGAGCCCCAACAGTTTTTAGTTAGAAAAGATCCAAAACAAGATGTCTTTTAAATATCTCCAATGTTATTATCATTTACACCGATTAGAGCTTCTGTTTGTTCAGTATCATAATCCGATCTAAAATGAGTTTTGTTAAAAACAAAATGGTAAATTTTTCATTTAGGATAACCTTTAAAGAAATTATCGATTTCATGCCTTACCTAGGAGGACTGAATCTTTTACCAAATCCCAGGTAACATTTTTTAATTGCACTCAATATTGGATCCCAATTTTCTAAATATGATAATAATGCTATAACAAAAAAAGCTGTGAACGTTGGAATGGTTCCCAAATAAAATATATAAGAATAATTTATT
>NW_002987035.1:0-1913 GCF_000006295.1 Pediculus humanus corporis
AAAGGTTTAAAACCTTAAGTTTACGTTTCAAATTTTTTATAAAAAAGGGTATAGTTAAGTGTACAATAATAATATAATAGCAAAAGGAAAATTTTTTTTTTTAAAAACCGCGTTCCCATTAAAGTAATAATTAATATTTACAAAGTGTTTTCTTTTTCCCCCTCGCCCCCCACCCCACCCCGCACCCTCCCTTCCTTTATCCCTTTTTCCTTTTTATAAATATCACGGGTTGATTATCAATTTCCAGGCGGGAAAAAAAAAATTAATAATAATAATAAAATTTTTAGGCGTTGCACTTAACTAAACGCAATCAAAGTGTCCTATTTCTCTAATCATCATCATCATCATCACCATCATCATCATCATCATCATCATTATTATTATTATTATTATTATTAATTATTTAGGTTAATTAATAAAATCCATTAAAATCACCTGCGACGAAATAAAAAACGATTACGCGTTCCGCCATTTATGCAACTAAAAAAAAAACAAGCGACAACGACCGTAGTAATAATAATAATAATAATAATAATAATGATAATTTTTATTAAAATCTATTATTATTATTATTATTAATATTATTATTATAATTAAATTAAATAAAGAAATAATTTAAAACTTTATTTTTTTTAAATTTAAAATTTGTTATTTTAAGATTTGTCACAGTTAACGCTCAATAACAATAAATTATTTGAACCGGTGATGATGATAATAATAATAATAATGATAAATGATAATAATGATAATAATAATAATAATAAAATTTAAATATTCGCACCTGAATTTAAATTAATTTTCGGAAAATTTTAGAAAATGAAAATGGCAATTAAAAGGATCAAAACTTTTTTTAGAAAAAGTTTTCAACTATAAACATTTTATATAAATATAAATAAATATAAATTTTGCGTGTGCGAGTGCGCGCATGCGCGTTAGTAATTTATTAACGTCGGATTAATGTTAAAGTATTATTATTATTATTATTATTATTACGGGGGTGGGAATTAGGGAGGGTTTTTTTTTTTTAATAAATGAGGCAAAAACAAAAACAAAATTTTTTTCTACTTGTTTAACACGTAAGAACTTTTTTTTTTTTTGTGTTTATCCAGTCAAAATCATTTTTCAACCGAGTGATTTTCATTTTTTTTTTCTTCTTCTTCTTCTTTTTCTTTTTGCTTTTTTGCTTTTTTCTCGGAGACGTTTTTGCTGTTCACTTTTTTTTTTGTTAAAAAAAAAAAAAAAGTAAAAAAAGTAAAAAAAATAGTAAGAAAAAGAAAAAAAAGAAAGAATGAGGTTGATGAAAGTTTCAGATATCACGCTCTGCCAACACACTGAATAAAAATCGTGCTTACAATTTTTCTTTTTTCTTTTTCTTACTTTTCATTCTTGTTTATAAGTTTTTAGTTTTTTAGTTTTTTAGTTTTTTTTTTTTAGTTTATAAAATATGGGAAAATAATATAAACTAAAATTAATTAATATTTATTTAATTAAAAATAATAATAATAATAATACAAGATACGTTTCTTTTTGGCGAAATATCGGAAAAAAAATTTTCTTTTCTTACCTACTTTTTTTTTTGGGCCAAAAAAAAAAAAAACTTTTGTACTAATTTTAAATTTTTTTCACCGCCCCCCCCCCCCCCCCCCCCTCCAATCGGGTCACGGACGATCGATTTAAAAGAAAAAAAAAAAAAAAAATTTTCCAATTTTAAAGATTTTTAACCACGTAACATATTATTATTATTATTATTATTAATTTATTTAAAATTTTCCTCATTCGAAAAAAAAAAAAAAAATCATTTTATTGAATTTAATTCCCAATTTATTATTATTATTATTATTATTTTTTCGTATCGATGAATAAAAAAAATATTTATATGCAAAAAAAAAAAAAAAAAAAAAACAAATTTTCTT
>NW_002987035.1:2658-25793 GCF_000006295.1 Pediculus humanus corporis
TAATTATTAAACATTTAAAGGGGGTGCGGTGGGAGGGAGGGAAAGGAAAGGGGCCTGGGGGCGGGGGAAATGTTATTTTAATTTAAAAGGAAAAACAATTTAAATGTATCGATTCCATTTAATAATAAAAAAAAAAAAAATTTGTTTTTTTTTTTTTTGTTCAAATAAAAATTATTTTAAATTTTATTTATTTATTTATTTGTTTTTTTTTTTAGTTTCCATTTATTTATTTATTTATTTATTTTTTTTCCTATTTCGTTTTTTTTCATTTTTATTTAATAATAAATAAAGTTGGAAGGAAGGAAAAAAGGAAGGAAAAAAGTTTTATTTTTATTTTTTTTATTTCCCCTCCCCCACCCACCCACTTTTCTATTATTATTATTATTATTATTATTATTATTATGTTTAGAAAAAAAAGTTGCGGTTGAAATTGTGTTGTTGGAATTGTATACAAAAAAAAAAAAACCTGAGCCCCCCTTCCCCCCAAAAAATTATTTTTTTTTTTTTTTAAAAAAAGAAAGTTGGAGGAAAAGTGAAAAATATTTTCTTTTTGTTGAAACATTTATGATAAATATCAATAATATATATGTGAAACATGTCGTTGAAAAAAAAATTTTTTTCTTTTATGTTCCATCGTGTTATAGAATATTATTCAAAGATTAATAATGGGTAGGGGAGAGGAGGGGAAAGGGGGAAAGAAAAATACAATTTTCGGTGTGGGGGGGGGGCGAGTTCATGGTTTACGGGTAAATCTTTTTTAATATTACATCACACGAATATTATTTTTTCTCCATATTTTTTTTCACATATTAGTTTTAAGATAAAACAAAAAATTTTTTTTAGTAAATCTAACCTCGTGTTACTACCACCACTACCATCACTACCACCACCACCACCACCACTGCTAATAATAATAATGATAAATATAAATAAAAAATAATTCGCATATTTAGTACAAATTTATATTTATATTTCGGCATTTTCTTTTCTTTTCTTTTCTTTTATTTATTTTTTCCACATGTAAATCTTTTGCTAAATGTCGAGTAAATATTCAAAACGTTTCCACGGATTTAAACACACATCAACCAATGATAATATTATTTATGGGTTTATTTATTATTATTATTATCATTATTATTATTTTTTTTTTTTTTATTTCTCGTCTCGACATTTCTTAACATGTCAAAAATTTAAATATTTTCTCTTTCGAATTTATATATATATATATATGTGATGAAATGACAACCGAAAGAGATTTATTCTTTAAACATTATTATTATTATTATTATTATTATTATTATTATTTTGAATTGTTTGCAATAAGAATTAAAAACTTTTTTGTTGTTGTTGTTGTTGTTTGTATTTTCTTCAATAGATTCGAATTATTTAATTATTTGTGTAAATATTTTAACCGTAATTTGATTTTATCACCATAAAAAATTTTTATTTTCAATAAGTTAAACTTATAAAAAATAAGTATATCCGGTTTAAGTATGTACATAAATACATAAGTTTCAAATAAAAAGTTTGTAAAAATTGGAGGGAGGGGGGGGGGGAAAACCACTCGTGAAATTTATATGAAAAACAAAAAAAAACTTTTGTCAAAATTACTTGGGAAATTTTTTTCCAGATTATTATTATTAAAAAGAAAATTTTTTTATCTATATGTTACTAACGTGAGTGACCCCTAAACCTTTAAACTTTGACCTTTAGTTAATGATATTTGTAATTTTTTTTTATTTTTGTAAAATACCGGTGTAGTTTTTTTAAATGATACACGCCATTAATGATAAAAAAAATTTTAATTTTTTAAAAGGGCGGCTCTTATCATTGTTTTTTTTAAATTAAAAATAATAATAATAATAATAATAATAATAATAATAATTTATTTTTCCCCTTATTTGTTTTTATTTACGACGACAGATACATTTATATCACATTCATACATAACATTTTTGTGATTTTAAACATGAATGTTTTGTCGTTGTCTGTCTGTCTGTCATTTATTTAATAATTTGTTTTATACATTAAATAAAAAAAAAAAAGACAAACGACAAACAGACAAACGACAAAAAACAAGACAATGCGAATTTACACATTACGTACCTATCAATCTACCTACTTACTTTATGAGGGTATTTAATTTTTTTTTTTTGCAATTTAACGTTTTTTTTAAATCAATGACGTCATTCCCTTTGATATATTATCATTATCATTACGTTCAATTTTTTTTTATTTATTTAAAGTATACAATGTACAATAACCCACGAATTTCATTATATTTTCCAAAAAACAATCGCAACGTTTTCAAGTGATGAAATTTTAGTATCAATTTATCTCTAAATGCGTACGACGCATTTACACACACGCACACACACACACACACATTCGGTTATAGGGGCGGTTCTTACGTAAAGTGGGGGGGAGGGGGGATTAAATTATTTCCCTGATTTAATCATCACCTGTTTCTATAGCAGCGTCGTAGTTTTAATGTCATTCAAACCAATAACACAAGTCAATTAAGTAAAATTAATAATACATGTTTAAAAAAAAATACATCCAAGAGGATGACGACAACATGAAAGGGAAAATAATAATAATAATAATAATAATAATAATAATAATAATAATAATAATAATAATAATAATAATAATAATAATAATAATAATAATACCTTTTTAAAACGATTTATAACTTTTAATCATGAATGAACCATCATCAATTAATTTTACTAAACTTGACATTATCACAAAAATAAGAGTTTAATCGATAAAATATTTTTAAAAAAAAAAAAACTAATAGTTAGCAAAAAAAATGTTAATTTTTACCTTTTTTTTGGGGGGAAAATGATGAATTTTCTTTTTTGTTTTCCCCGGTCTTATCACTCTAATACGTATTCAAACACTAAAATTTTCCAGATAGGAAAATTAGATGGGAAAAATTAAATCGAGATACTAATATAATTAATAATAATAATAAAACGTTAAAATAAATTTTTAAAAAAATTTCGTTGGTTTTTCAAAAAAAAAGAAGAAATTTTATTACGCGTATATACAAAAACGAACGTACGAACCGAACGGGATAAAATAAAGTTAAAGTTAAAAAAATTAAAAAAAAAAAAAAAAAAATTCTCAACGAACGTTTTTTAATATAAACTCGAACGTACAACGTTTCGACTCTTACTGACGTCGGTTGGTAAAATTTTTCCTACCCTATTCCAATTCTTATGGTGGAAGGGAAAAGAAAAAAAAAGAAAAAAAATTTTTAACCAAGCCATTTATCGCATGGTTATTTTATTTTTATTTTTTTTTTTATTTTTTTGTAGCCAGCATGAAAATTCTCCGCATGTGGAAAAATATTCAACTTTTCTTTTTTTTTTTTTTTTTTTTACATGATAAAACCTCTCAAAATATGATTTTTACCATTCGGAAAAGGTTTTTTTTTTCCCTCCATCCCCGTTTTTATTGACCTATAAATAAAAATTTAATGGCAATTAATAATGATGCTTTTTTTTTTTTTAATATTGAAAAAGGAATAATAAAACTAATGGGGGAAAAATCCTAAAAAAAAAGAAAAATTAAATTAAAAAAAAAAAGGAATCCATCGTTACATTTTATGTAATTTGAAAAATAAAATTTTTTTTTAATTCTTAATTAAACTACCATTAAAAATTAACTAACTGTTAATTACATTTAGATTTACTCAAGAGAATTTAATGTAAATTTAAAATTAAAAATAATAATAATAATAATAATAATAATAAAGTTAAAATAAATTAAAAGTCTGCTGCTGTGTTTTTTAAAATGTCATACTAAATTTAAAGTTTAAAGTGTTTTTTAAAAAAAGGCGGGAAATTTTCCTTCGCCAAGGTTTACATATGAAAAGGTTAAAAATATTTTCATTATTTAATAACCTTTTTCAAATAGTTTTGGCGCTAATTATTGTTAATAAAAAAAAATACTTTTATAGTTTTTACTTTTGCCCCCCTCCCCCCTTTTTTGGGGGGGGTTAAATTCATTGAATTCTTTTAAACTTTTTAATTTTTTTTTTTTTTTTTTTATTCTGAGAAAGTTGTTAAATTTCTTTTTTTTTTTTTTTAATTTTCTTTTTAAATTCATTCCCGTAATTGAATTATAACCCCTTTTTTTTTTTTTTTTTTTCTCTTTAAATTATGATTTCCGTTTGGTTTTAATGGTCGGTTTTAAAATGTCGACTCCATTACGTATTTAAAAGTGTTCGAATATAATTCGTCGTGTCAAGTTTTATTACGGTTGGCAATAGTGATGTCAATAAAGATGGCTCCACGTTTAAAAATTTTAAATGTTTTATTCGAGGTATTTTATTTATATATATTTTTAAGTTTATATTTTTTTTAAAATTTTTTATGGAATAAAATACGCGCAATATTTTAAAATGCTTTTTATTTTCATTATTTAAATAATGCATTCGGTTTAATTTTGATAAATATAAATTGTGAAAATAATTTCAAATGTGTTTGTTACTTGACATGTGTAACGTTAATAGAAAAATTTTTGCTCACGTTTCGTTACTGTGTCAATTTGTTTCCAATTATATAATAAATTCATGTTATTTTTTATTTTTTGCAATTTTAGAGGTTATTAAAATTGCCAAATGAATCCACAGGGTATTTATATGGTACTGATGATGATTCTTCAATATATTTGATTGGTTTGGCTGTGCCTGAGAATGATAACTCAGCAAATCCTAATTATGCTTTTATTGAAAATATTAGTTTATACTTGCCGTCCGGAGTGCACGCATGTGGAATATTTAATGTAGGAAATGGAGTATCATCGAATGATATCGATGAAACTTTGTCAAATGAATTTGGAAAATTTCCAGTGGTTTGTGTCCTAATTAGTTTTTTTTTTATTTAAATTCAATATTATTATAAGTTTGATAAATTGTTTTGTTATAATACAGGTTATCAATGTAGATACTAAGCTTCAAAAAGTTATTCCCAAGTTTTATGCAGCAAATGATGATGAAAATGTAGATTATGATCTTATTAATCAGGATGATTTGACAAATTCACATATGTTAATGAATTTGTCTGCTTCGTTTCCAGTTATTTTTTATTTAGATTTTAATTCTGCTGAATCGACATTACTTGATTTAGAGAAAAAGGTTTGTATATTCTTTAAAAAATTTTTTTATGATGAACATATTGTTGATCTAATGAAAAATTATTAATTTTTCAATTGTCAAAAACAAAATATGTCTTTCTAAATAATTTACATGTTTAATATTGTAGCTCTTGTCAGGTGCTGCAGCATTTCAATTTGAAGAATCAAGCATTTATATTTTAGGAAATAAGGATGTTAATGTAATTGGTATATCACCACAAAATCCAGTTTCCGAGTTACTGAAGCACATACAGCTGTCTGATGAAATTAAAAAAAATAAAAACACAGTAAGTTTCAAATTAAATTATCAGTCTTAAATTTTTTAGGTATTATTTATTTATTTTTTTTTTCACTTTTTATCAATATTGTATTTCTTTTCAACTTTTTGCATGTTGATTGATATTTACAAATTTCATTAAATAAATCATCTTTTATTTTCGATTGATAATAAGTTTTAAGCAAATTTAAAATATTTTTTTTTCCATATGATAGGTAATGTTAAAAGTAGGACTTTACATCAATCAAACGGAACAAGAAGGACTACCTAAAATTGCACCTTACATAAAATATGTGAAAAGTAAGTTTTGTTTAACTTTTTCATTAAAAACATTAATAAGTAAAACTATAGTTGAATCATATTGAATGAATTATTTACCTAAAGTTTCAATTTAATCCAACATGATTGCTCTGTTAAATTAAATTTTGGCTGCAAAATTTATGTTCAAATGTCGATTTTGATTTAACACATTATCGATTGAAATGCATATTATATAACATTGCATATTGATTTTTTTTTTATTTCAGAGGAATTCCGACACGTCGAAATTCAATTAAACATAGATTCTTTGATAATGGTTTCGAAAAATTTATCAGTTACACATTTATACGAGTATCTTTTAACTGGGATTCAAAGGAATTTTACATTAAATAAAAATAATTTATTACATCAGTTGAAAAAGGAAAATACGTTTGGTATTTCGTATCCGAAAACTTACCATTTTTTGCCTTCGAATTTAGGACATTTTGTTTCAGTTGTGTACTCGTCAAAACAAACTTCAGATGAATTAAGTGAGTGACATTTTTATTAGTACTTGTAGTCTTAGTAGCATAAAATTTTAAACGTGAGTAAGTCACCTTAACGCTAATGCTTTTTTATACGCAGAAAAAATTCGAGAAAATCTTCACAGTTCATTTTCTCTGCCAATGGACAGACCATTGTTTCGTCAGGGAAACGCTCACATTTTTAATAAATCAAACAAGACAGAAAGCGATAAACTTTTAAATCCTCATGAAAAATTAGGTGCAAGTGGAGTACCTGAAGGCGAACCATATTTTGTCCAAGGGAAATACGCTTATTATCATTACATGCAAGACAATATGGACGACAATGGATGGGGTTGTGCATACAGATCCCTTCAAACTATTTTTAGCTGGTTTCAGTTAGTTTATTATTTGAAATAAAAATAATTTGAAAATATTTTTTGTTATTAAAATTAAAAAAAAAAAAATACGTTTTTAGATTTCAAAGCTACACAAACGCACCCGTTCCTACTCATAGAGAAATTCAAGAGTGTCTTGTCAATATTGGTGATAAACCTGCATCGTTTGTTGGTTCTAAACAATGGATAGGTTCTACCGAGGTATTTTCTTTTCTCTCTTTTTCCATTTTCTATTATTATTATTATTATATAATATAATTAAATTTTAAAATTATCTAGGTGAGTTTTGTTTTGGAAACGTTGCTCGGAGTCACAAGTAGAATCGTTCGAGTTAATTCTGGAGAAGAAATGACAATGAAAGGTGGAGAATTGAGCCATCATTTTAAAACTCAAGGAACTCCCATAATGATCGGTATAAAAGACATAAATCAAAAGAAAACACATTTAAATACGAATTTACTAATTATTATTATTATTATTTTAGGGGGTGGCGTATTGGCTCACACGATATTGGGAGTCGACTACAATAAAAATACGGGAGATATAAAATTTTTAATATTAGATCCTCATTACACGGGATCCGATGACATATCAGTTATAATAAAAAAGGGTTGGTGCGGATGGAAAGGACCCGAATTTTGGAAAAAGGATGCTTTTTACAATATGTGTTTACCTATTGCACCTAAATGCGTTTGAAAAAATAATTTTGATATGATTCCTCTTATTAAAAAAAAAATATATATATATATATATATGAATGTTACATAAATTATTAATTTATCAATGTTTTCAATTTTTAAATTGTTGTCTTTATATATATATTTTTCTAAATATTATTCCATATGAAAAATTTAAATAATTTTTTACAGGAAAATTTTAAATTATAAAAAAAAAAGCAGAAGAAAAACTTATCATCGGAATGTGTAAAAAAGTTTAATCAATAAAAATCATAAAGAAAATTATTAAAATTGTATTTTTAATACAGGTCGACTAACATAATAATAATATATATTAATATCTATGTTGTTAACTAAGTCTAACCTAGAAAAGAGAAAATAAAAGGAAATATAATTAATAAAAAATCAATGTGTGTGTGTGTGTGTGTTAATAAGATATTATGGAAAACCATATATGGACAGTGTTGAGAGTGGAAATGACCTTTTGGAATCAACCAATAACGTTTTTATTTTCCGTATTTTTATACGATGACTAATCCCATTAAATTTAAAAAAAAAAAAAAAAATTGTTCATTTGTTCAAATAATAATAATTATTATTTTTACAGAAAGGTTCTCATGTACCTGAATTTATTTTTTTTTTTTATACCTTAATCGTGTGTGTTTAATCGTATTAATTTTTTATAGGTACTCGTTCGTTAACATAGGAAAAAAATTAAAAAATCGCAGGTGTGATGACGTAATTTATACCGCCCTGGCAACCGCGGCCCACAAATATTCACCAACCGTTGTCGTCTGCATCGTCATTATATTTCATTTCAGTGTGTTTAAAAATCCGCGGGTTTCGTGTGCCTTAAATTTCTTATTATTTAATTTTAAAAAAAATTTACGGTAAGATTTATTTTTTTTTTTTATTTTAAAATATTTTTTACCCAAAAGTAAAATAAATAATTTAATTTATTTATAGTAAATAAATTTTTTTTATTAAATATTTATTACTCGTAATTATTGTAAAGTAATTTTTTTAATTTTTTTTTACTTTTTACGATTTAAGTTTAGGATGGCTTCATTGAATCATAATTATTATTATCATTATTTTTAAAATAACCAAAATGTGAAAACTTTTTTTTATTAATTTACCTTGAAATAAAAAAAAAAAAAATCAAAAAAATGTGGGCGTTAATCTTATACTTATTCTATAACCAATTTAATTCGTTTGTGTGTCTTTTTTTTTTCCCATCCGCCATATTTTTTTTCGAATTCAGTTTCGATAACGATTTTTTTATTACGACCTAATTTTTCAAACGAATTAAATTAAAATATGGCAACCAAAAAAAAAAAAAAAAGAAAATCCGAGACTAAATGTGCATGTCACATGAAATAACAGCAACGTTGCTTAAATCAATATTTTCCTTTTTTTTTTTTTTTTTTTTTTTTAAGAAATGGGTTTCACACAAAATCCATGGACTCCGACTAAAAGAAGAGGAATGATCGGAGCTGAATTTACGAGTCCGGGTCCAGCATGCGTAACACTACCAAGTCTTATGGGACAAACGAGTATAGACTCTAAAAAAGGTAAAGCTCCGGCTTTTTCTTTTGGAAGTAGACACGGAAGTAAAAACGATAGTCCCGGACCTGGTCCCGGACAATATAACGTCACAGGATTGAGTTCTAAAGGTTCGTTATTTTTCCCAAAACACACTTACTTTAACATTAAATTAAATAAAACTAATTAGTTAATTGATTTTATAATTAGGTAAAGACACTCCTCCAGCCGCAACACTTCATTCCAGACCTTAAAAATTTAAAACAAATGCAACTCCTGCTCCTGGCGATTACAATCCTGAAGAGCAGTCAAAGTAATACACGATTCTTCTCCAAAATATACATTCGGATTAAAAACTCAAGCTGAAAAAATCAATATGACACCTGGTAAGTGTCAAACATCATCATTATTATTATTTTAACTTCATTACAACATCCTAACCGTTACGTTTTTTTTTTTTTTTTTTTTTGGATATATATAAATAAAATAACCGATTAAAAAAATAAATTAATTTAATTACAAGTAATCTGAGCCGTTCGTTTAATGGAAAACAATGGGTAAGCCTCATACACTAAAAGCACGTGTATTTTTCCTTTTTTTATTTTAATATTTGCACTAACTTATTTATTAATTATTTTATAACCGGTACTTTTAAATTAGGTTATTTAAATGATTTTTTTTTATACAAATTTTAGGCACTTGAGTAAAAATGTAATACTTAATTTTCTACTAAAAAAAAACAAATTTAATATTTATTACCTTGTTTAATAACTATTACTATTAAATAAATTAATTATTGCATGGAGTTATCTGCAAATACATATAAATTAGTCAAATTTAAAAATATGTGTAATAACAATGAATGAAGAAAAAGAAATTATTTTATACAAATTAAATTTTTTTTTTTTAAATATTAATCCAAGAAAAAGTGTTTGGTTAAATTTTAAATAAATGAACTGAAACATGTTCCAGCGCCTGGAGCGTATAGCCCAGAAAGGGCCGTCACTGCATTAGACGCAACTCCTAAATATACGTTTGGAATGAAAACTCAATTAGAAAAACCGAGTGATGTTCCTGCTCCGGGTGCTTATAGCCCCGAAAGAGCCGTCACAGCTTTGGACTCGACTCCAAAGTATACATTTGGAATGAAATGTCAAATAGAGAAGCCGAGTGATGTACCAGCTCCGGGAGCGTATAGCCCTGAAAGAGCTATTACCGCTTTAGATTCGACTCCGAAATATACTTTTGGAATGAAAACTCAAATAGAGAAGCCGAGTGACGTACCCGCTCCAGGTGCTTATAGCCCAGAAAGAGCTGTCACGGCATTAGATTCGACTCCGAAATATACATTCGGAATGAAATGTCAAATAGAGAAGCCGAGTGACGTACCCGCTCCAGGTGCTTATAGCCCAGAAAGAGCCGTCACCGCCTTGGACTCGACTCCAAAATATACTTTCGGAATGAAAACGCAAATAGAGAAACCGAGCGACGTACCAGCTCCAGGTGCCTATAGCCCAGAAAGAGCTATTACCGCTTTAGATTCGACTCCAAAATATACATTTGGATTAAAAACTCAATTAGAAAAACCGAGTGACGTTCCAGCACCTGGTGCTTACAGCCCCGAAAAAGCCATTACCGCTTTAGATTCGACTCCGAAATATACATTCGGAATGAAAACTCAATTGGAGAAACCGAGTGACGTACCGGCTCCAGGAGCATACAGCCCAGAAAGAGCTGTCACGGCATTAGATTCGACTCCGAAATATACTTTTGGAATGAAAACTCAAATAGAGAAGCCGAGTGACGTACCAGCTCCGGGAGCGTATAGCCCTGAAAGAGCTATTACCGCTTTAGATTCCACTCCAAAATATACATTTGGAATGAAAACTCAATTAGAAAAACCAAGTGACGTTCCTGCTCCAGGAGCGTACAGCCCCGAAAGAGCCATTACCGCTTTGGATTCGACTCCTAAATACACATTCGGAATGAAAACTCAAATAGAAAAACCTAACGAAGTGCCGGCACCAGGTGCTTATAGCCCCGAAAGAGCTATTACCGCTTTGGACATGACTCCAAAATATACTTTCGGAATGAAAACTCAAATAGAGAAACCTAACGAAGTGCCGGCACCAGGTGCCTATAGCCCGGAAAAAGCTATCACCGCCTTGGACTCGACTCCGAAATATACATTTGGATTAAAAACTCAATTAGAAAAACCGAGCGACGTTCCAGCACCAGGTGCTTATAGCCCTGAAAGAGCTATTACCGCTTTGGACTCAACTCCTAAATATACTTTCGGAATGAAAACTCAAATAGAAAAACTTAGTGATACGCCAGGTACATTGGCTTCTTCTTTTCTTTATATATTATTTTGTATTGAAGCTTATATTTTTTTGTGTTCATGTAAAAAAAAAAAAATTTTTTTTTATTCTTCCATTAATTATTATTATTTGTTTCAGCTCCGAATATGTATTGTCCTGAAAGAAATATTTGTGCCTTAGACGGTGCTCCTAAATATTCTTTCGGTGTTAAATCACAAATAGAAAAACCAAATGACACTCCTGCTCCCGATGCTTATAAAATAGAACGATCCAATACGATTATTTTGTACCACAGATCTCCAAAATATACATTTGGTATACGACCAGCCGACGAAAGGCCAAACGATACACCTGGTATGACATTATTTATAAGTTGGTCAAAGGTTTTGAAATATTAAAAGAAAAATTTTTGTTATCACTTTTGCACTTTTTTTTGTTTGTTTGTTTAGCTCCAGGTGCTTATTCACCAGAAAAAGCAGATCAGATATTAGAAACACAACCTGCACACAGTTTTGGTATTAAACATTCTCCATATATAGCACCATTAATGCAATAATAAAATTTTATCATAATTATAATTATTGGAATTAACATCTAATCGGTAAGTAAATTATTATTATTATTATTATTATCATTCAATGTACAAGGCTTCAAAGTGCTTCATGTCCTGTGAGTAATTTAAATTTTAATTATCATTTAATAATCTGGAAAAATATTTTTATTAAAAAAAAGATTTATCAGCTCATCTGGAGAGTTCATAACCCTGTTTTATATGTAAAAAAATTATTATTATTATTTTTTCCAGCACCTAATATATATAACATGCCACCGGTGTTGGGAAAGACAAGAGAAGGAAACAAATGTTCGGCTCCAGCATTTACAATGACCTCTAGGCATAAAAAATTACGTGATGATAGGTTATCAGTGCCTGGTCCTGGAACCTATGATAATTCAATGCCGGATTCATATAATAATAAAATAAGATTTCCAAGTTATTCAATAAGTTCCAGGTTTAAATTACCAACGGATGAAGATTTAAAACCAGGTCCTGGAGCACATTCTCCAGAAAAGGTTGGATTGATTACGACTTAAAATAAAAAATTATTATTCCAATTTATTAATATTAATTCCATGTTTTTCCATCTTAGGTAATATCATCGCAAAAATGTTCTCCAAGTTACACATTCGGAATAAAACATTCTGTTTATATAACAAGTTTTACAGAGCCCAACACCATACCTAGAATATACTTTTAATAACTTTAATAATTAAATTTTATTTTCATTTATTAATCATTTCAAATAGATTTCGAACAGAGGAAAGTATCAATTTATAACTCACAATAATTTTTCTCTAACTCAAAATAATTAACAAAAATTTAACATTTCTTTTTTTTTTTATTTATGTTTTATATTATAAATTATTCATTATTTTCTTTATTAATTTTTATTTTAAATAATGTTTACCCTTTGTTATTGTTAACTTTATTTTATTTTATAAGAAATACTAAAAACTATTTGTAATAACAAATAAAAAAAAAATTATTGTTATCATTTTTTATTTGTTAAATTAAATAAAATTTTAAATTGAGTTTTAATTATTGTTTTTTTTTTTATTTCGTTTAATATTTGATTACATATAAAATATATATATTTTTTTTAAGTAGGTTGATTTCTAAATATGGTAGACTTGTTCTAACAAGAATTTCCAATCTTGTATGAAAAAAAAAAAAAAAAACTTTTTACTCTTTTTAAATATTTAGTTTATAATGTAGGCTGTTATGTAAGTCATTTTTTATTCAATAACTTTAACGTTAGGTAAAAGCAACAACTCAAGTAAAAGTAATTTTTTTTTTTATATTACTAATATAAAACTTTTGTAAAAAAGAAACATCCTAAAACTTATAAAAAGAATAAAAGATAAAAAAAATTTACATTACCGGGGAATAAATACTATGGAATATGTAAATAAAAAACGTCCGTGTGTCTTTATCAAACCGAATAGAGTAATTTAAATAAACTTAAAATATAATTTTATAATTAAATTAGATATTATTCAAAAAAATAATCAATCGAAAACTATTTAAAACTTGATAAAGTTGCTTAAAAAAGATTAAAGCTTCAAAAAATTCTAATAAAGATTAATTTGACAATTTGTTTTTTTTTTGAAATAGGAAAAGTTGGCAGCATTGTACGTAATCAATAACAAAAATGGAGGAGGATGAATTAAGATGTCTTGAAACGGAACAAGATTTTAAAAATATTTCCAACATACTTAAAACATTTGTTTTAAATGTAAGAATTTTCTATTCCTGGTAGCCCAAAAAACTATTTCTTTTTTATACAATCATTTATTTGTTATTAATTAATCTAAATTTGTGTTTAAAAAAAAAAATTTGCCACACAAAATTTTTAACTGTCATTTTCCACTGTACCTAAAACTATAACCATTGGTGTAACCAAAAAAAAAAAAAAATTTATTTGTTTTGTTTATTTTAAAGTTAAAATTTTTCTTTTTCTATTTGTGCAAAAGTATATTGTCTTTAACTAATTGTTTTTTTTATTTCGTTATTATTATGAAAGATTGAAATATTTTTTTTTTTTTTTTAACAGAACTCTCAAGTATTTACTTTTGACTCACTTAATAAAAACAATAGAAGACAAAGATTATATTCTACTTTATTTAAATTGCTTAAAAATGATGAAGCTCATGAATGTCATAAAGAATGTTTGGAATGTTTAAGATTGCTAAGGTACAATTTCAAACTTTTAATTTTTCAATTAATTAAACATAATCTCGTTAAAAACTAATGACATTGATTCATATATTTATTTATATTTTCAGTAGAGACAAAACAGATTTAAATGATGCTCTAGATGAGCAAAAGATTGAAGTTCTTTTGAAATTATCATCGTTATATACAAAAGATGAAGCGATTAAAAAAATTAATGAAAAAAACAAAGTTGATTTGATTGTAGCCGCTTTAAAAGCCTTATGTAATATAATTTATAACAGTTCAGTTGCTGTAACCTATGTTTCTAATTCACATGCTGCCGAGGGTATTCTTATGAGGTTACAAATGATAAAAGAGAAAAAAATATCTCCTGCAATTAAACTTTTCGATATAAAACTACTTTTTTTATTAACTGCACTGGCACCAGAAATTAGGTATTATTAACAATGGTTATATTTTACTTACTTTAATATTTCATTATTCCTTCATTTTATTATTATTATTATTATTACAATTCTTACTGATATTTGTAATGGATTGGGGAATAAATTTATTTCAGACCGAAACTAAAACATGAATTTCATGGTCTCACATATTTGATAGAAGCTTTAGATTTAATTTTAAAGGAAAGTCCTTTGAAAAATAAAGACACTACTTATTATTCACTATCAGTGAGTACTACCATAAAGTAACTTATTTTATTTAAAAAAAAAAAAAATAAACAATAGCGAATAAGATTATTTGACAATGAAAAATTTTTGTAAAAGAAATTTTCGAGATTAACATAAGGAGTTATGTAACTCATAATTCCATCAATAACTATTGTTTTTTTTTTTTTTTTTTTTAAATCTTAACTTATGAATTTTAGTTTTCACCTAAAAAAATTTACATTTTTATTATTTTTCCAGATTCTTTTCTGTTTCAGATTTCCATGCCCTTCCAAAATCCTAATTTGAGAATACCTTATATCCATTTTTTTAACAAACCAAAATAAATTAACTAAAGGGTAGCTGTTAATATTAAATCCTCTTGATGCATGCTTACTTATTAAAAATAGGTAAAATGAAAATTCATTTTTCAGGTTTGATAGGCTAGAAAGAATGTTTTTGTTATATTTAAGGTTTCGATATTTCTTATCGAAACATATCTAAAATGTTTGCTTTGCTTTTTTAGGATGACGATGTGGACTTGTGTTGTGAAATTCTCAAAGTTATTTTTAATCTTATGGTAAAAAATGTTATTAATCAAGTTTCTTTGATTGACGAAGATGAAGAAGAAGCATTATTTATTAGACTGACATCTTCTGTCCACGACCTTCTCTTAGCTGAAACATCTTCATCGAAACAATTAGAGCTGAGAAAGTAAACAAATGAGTTTTGTCTGTCGCCATCACAATTAAAGTGTTTTTTTTTTTTTTTTTTTCATATTATTTCTTTTTTTAGTCATGTCGTAAATCTTCTTACTTGTATTCCTGTTAATTGTTATTCTCAAATGATGACTACAAATTCAGAAAATGTTTCGAAAGATTTAGTATGGGAGGGAAAAAACATGGAAGCCATTGAAGTTTTGTTGCAATTTCTCAATCAAAAACTATCATCAACGGAGGTAAGTTTTATATTAAATATTTTATTCTAATTAATTACTTTTTGTTTATACGGCATGAAGTTTTGTGACAGTGTAATTTTTCACTTACGTGTAAATACATTATTTTTGGGGGGAAAAAAACAAAATAAAATAAGTTTTAATGTTTTTAGAATTCAAGATCGAAACAAGAACTTTTATCTCCAATATTAACCGTCCTTTTTCAAATGGCCAAAAGAGAGAGAATAATTAGAAAGTATTTACGTCATAAAATTTTACCACCATTAAAGGACGTTATGAGTCGACCCGAAGAAGGGAATTCTTTTAGAGGAAAACTTTGTCGATTATTAACATCACCTTCTTCAACCGTAAAAGATCTCACTGCCGAATTTTTATACGTTTTATGTAAAGAAAATGGTAATTAATAATTTTACTATCATAAATTATTAACGGTTATTTGTAATAGCAATAATAATAATAATAATTATTAAAAGTATAAAATAAATTTTTATTTGAAACAGTTGGTAGAATGATAAAGTACACGGGTTACGGTAATGCTGCGGGTTTGTTTGCCAATCGTGGCATAATGTTTGGAGGATGCGGAACAAGAAATTCACAATCCAGTTATTCATCTGATTCAGATTCTGATACAGAAGAATACAGTAAATATTTTGACCAGTAAGCAAAATAAATGTTTTTCGTTAATTAATAGTTTTTGAACGACAACATTAAAAAAAAAAAAGGGTCTTTGGGTATTTTTCCCATCAATTATTTACTTTTAAAAACTCTAAACCTTTCTTTACCTTTCTGACTCGACGAGTACATTTAATTAAATTTTTACTCAATTCTTTGAATAAAATATTATTTTTAATGTAAACGATTTTTTGAATATGTACCCTCTTTTATGTATGACGTTGTAATTATCAATTTAAATAGAATTAATCCAGTTATTGGGTGCTACGAACCACATCGAACAAATCCAACGGAAAACATGACGGAAGAACAAAAAGAATACGAAGCCGTTAAATTAGCCAACATGCTCGATAAACTCACAAGGTAATTTTTTTTTGCTTTAATAATTTTTTTTTTTTTATGAGTTAATACGAGAAGTTTTTAATTTAAACGTTTTTTTTTTAGGGATGGAATAATTCAGCCATGTCAAGTCGGAGATGATGGCCGACCACAACCCATTCAACACGTTCTTCAACTCCAAGAAAATCTTCCCAATCAGCAAGTTAAAACAATTAAAAAAATGACTTAAGTACGTATATTGATGTCGATTAATTAAAAATCACCATGTGGAAATATTTATTTACCCCATTTTATTAATAATTTACAAAATAATAATAATAATAATAATAATATTAATAATGTATAAGTGTAATTAAAATACTAATAAATAATTATAATATATAAATATATTTAATGTAATAAAATAATCGTATTATTATTGAAAATAATTAATTATTTTTATATTAACCTTAAATTATTTATTAAGAAATTTAACGGGAAAAAAATAAAATTTAATATTTAATGATATTTATATAATTGTTTATTAGTAATAAAAAGTCCGCCATCACCGCCGCCGTTATTAAAACGTTTTTGAAATTCGGCGCTCTTTCTTTTGTTGTATATAGGAAAAATAATCATCCCTTATTCAGTTTCACAACAACCGAATTCCGAGTGTGTCACGTTAAATTTTCTTTTTTTTTTTTTTTTATAATTTTGTGTTTCGGGAAAAACGTTTTTTTTTTTTTCTTTCTTTCTACTCACTTTTCCGTTTAACCGAAAATTTATTAATTATAAAAAATATTTGTGTTTAAAATAAATTTTATTTAAACTTTTATAGTTTTTTTGAATGTCATCATTAATTAATTGGTGGAAAAGAAATTAGAATTTCAATTGAAAGGTAAGAAAAATTTTTAATTATTAAAATAATAATAATAATAATAATTAATAATAATTTAACGAATTTTTATAACTTTAATAGTTTATCTGTCTGACTTTTATTTTTAATAATAATTATTAAATTACTTTAATCAAATTAATTAAAATTTCATAATTGTATAATATATCTGGCATTCTTTGGGAAGAAGAAAAGAAACTTAAATTTTTATATATTTTAATAATTTATTTAAATAATTAATTAATAATTTTACATATATTTTAATACATAAAGAATTTTATATGGTCTGCTTTCTTTTTTCTTATTATGGAGTTAAAACTGGACTTATTGAATACAAAAACTTATTATAATTTTAAATAAAACTTATAAGATAAACTATTAAATTATTATAACCGTTTCAACCCCCCCCCCCAAAAAAAAAAAAAAAAAAAAAACAAATTTTTTTTTGAAAAAATGGTTTATTTATTGTCATAATCAATCAAATTTCTTTTTTACCATCTGATAATTTTCTTATTAAAAAAAAAAAAAAAAAACATTTTTTCAGGTGTTTACATACAATATGGAAAATTTAAATTTAAATTTTTCATTAAATTTTTTTTTGGGAATATTTAATGAAAATCCTTATATCCCTCTTCTTTTGTTTTTCTAACAACAACAACAACAACAACAACATAAAACAACCATTTTTAAATATTTTCTTGTTGAGTTATTGTTTTATTTGATAAATTTACCAAAAAAAATTATTTATTATTATCATTTCAATGCATAACATACATAGATCCATAACGGTTTTTTTTAAATTAAATCACATTATGTGATAACAAGTGATAAGATTTTATTTAGTTAATAAAATAAATTCTAAACATTTCTTTTCTTTTTTTTTTTTTAAAAAAAAAAACAAAAAAATTTACGTTGCATTAAATAACGTTTTTTTGCTTTTTTTCTAGAACAATTAGAAGTATAATTTTCTTTCTTTCTTGCTTTTTTTTTATTTTAACGTTTTTGAAATAAATTAACAAGGCTTTTGAGCTTTCAGCCACATTTTTTTTTTATTTTCTGGTAAATAACTTTATTTATTGTTGTAAAAGATTATTATTATTATGTAATTGCAACAGTAGAAGTAGAAGAAAAAGAAACAGAACCTAAAAAAAAAAAAATTTATAATTAATAATATTTAAGATAAAAATCAATGATTGATTGTCTTATTTATAATTATTAAAAAGTAAAAAAACAAACAGATAACAAACAAAAAGGTAGAAAACAAACAAACAAACAAAATTTAATATTAAAAAGGAGAGACCAAAATCTTTAAATAATTGGATATTAATAATTATAATTAAAAAAATAGTTTCTTAAAACGTTTTTTTTTTTTTTTTCTGAGGTTGGTACCATCGGTCAAATATCTCGAATTTGAATCGAATACATTTGGAACGTTTCGAACGTATTTAAATTGATGGGGAATATTTTGATTGAAATATTTTTTTGTTTAGTTTTGAATAAAAAAAAAAAAAAAAAAAAACATTTGTGAAAAGAAAATAAATAATTTTTAAAATTTAGTAAATTGATAAAAAAAAAAATATATATATATATTTTTCAACAGGTGCTTTGTAAAAAAGTTTTACGGGAAACATAAAAAAGTTCAAAAAGATCAGACCCCCTTCAATTTCTTTAAATCACGCTTTTTAAAAAAAAAAAAAAAAAACGGGAAAAACGGGAAAAAAAACGTTAAAAATCAATTTCGAATCAAATGAAAATGAAAAAAAAAAAAAAAATTTTGAAATCTCGTGTAATGTTAATATAATAATAGGAAAACAATCGAAAAACCGTTAAATTTTTTTTTTTTGTGTGAGTGTTTCAATTTAAAAAGTTTCGAATAAAACAATAAAATATAATAATAATAATACGACTTATTGTTTAATTTAAATTACAAATAATAATAATAATAATAATAATAATAATAATGATAAATGTTTTTGTGTTCTTTTAAATAATAATAAAAAAATGGTTAAGTACGTATATATATATAAGGGCGCGTTAACTAAATGTTATTTAAAAAAAAAAAAAAAAAGATGGCTTCCATGATTATTTATATAGTAAAGTTAAACATAACTGATTTAAATTTACAAAAAAAAAAAAAAGATAAAATTATGTATATTTTTTTACATAATTCATTTCGAATAGGTTTTACAACAATATTATTTCAAGAACTTTTTATATACTACACCATAAAAATTATTATTTAAAAAAAAAAAAAAAATAGAACGTGACTCTAATCCAGGTTTATAAAAAAAAGGAAGGTTTCGTTATAATTTATTGTTTTAATTATTATTTATGTTATTATTGAATACGTGCCCGGGTGGGGATGTCCGTGGCTTTTTTCTGTCTATTTTTTTTCAATTATGAATTAACGGTTTTTTTTATTTATTCGTATAAGTGTTAACGAGTGACGTCATCATTCGTATTTATGTACAAGAGGCCATTTTTTTTTTTCTTTTTTGATATCGGTTGGTAATGATAAATAACGAGAAAGAAAAAAAAAATGCATCGAATTTGAAATTTTTTTTTTTTTTTAAATCAAAAGAAATGAGAGAAATAACGAAATTTTCAAAATAGAGAAAAAGAGAGAGAGAGAGAAAAGAGAGAGAGAGAGAGAGAGAGAGAGAGAGAAAGGAAACGGGAAAAAGAATTCCTAAGGAAAACACAGACATGTAATCAAGAAGAACCTGATCGTGACGTGAATTTCCTGTTGGATTAACCAAATTATAATCATTATTATTCTTTTCATTATTTGTTTAACGTACCTTACCCTCCCTCCTTACCCCTCCTTACCCCACCTCTCTTTCAACCCTTCGACTTATTATTATTATTAATCTTTTTTTCTGTCTCTCTCTCTCCTTTTCTTTGATACCCATATTTTTTTTTTTTTTTTTTTATTTAAATTTAATTATGGCGCGAATGATGATTTAAATAAATAATATTTTATATTATTAAATTTTTATTGATAATATACACACGTTATCAAGTTTAAATATTATTATTATTATTATATTAAAAGGGTCAAAAAAAAGTCAATTTTTATTATTCATTTTTACATTTTAAACATCGTATATGTGAATTTTATTTAAAATCATTCAGGTTAACTGATTCTTTACATTATTATTATTATTATTATTATTATTATTATTATTATTAAAAAAAAGGAAAGAAAGAAAGAAATAGAAAGAGAGAAAGAAAAAAAAAAACGTTCTCGCCGTAATGAAAAAAAAAAAAAAGGGAAAAATAGGGAAAAATAGGGAGAGGAATTGGTTGTCTAAAATATTTTTTATTACTTTTCAATATAACGTGTAGAAAATTATTATTATTATTATTATTATTATTATTCCAGGTGGTGGATTGTTGTTGTTGTTATTTAAAAAAAATTTTTTTTTTTTATAATTAATTAAATTTATTTAAAAAAAAAAAAAATTCCCTTTAAATGTGATCACGTGTATTCATCCCGGGATTTATTATCAGGACTTTTAAGGTTAATAATTAACGCATACAATCTCTCCCTATTATTATTATTATTATTATTAATCTTTTTTAATATGCACAACAATAAACTAACCTTCTTTTGTATATAAAAAAAAAAATATTTAGTTTAATTTAATTTTTATAATTATAATACTATGATGACGTCATAACTGTTTATGTATATACAGGATAGGATAGGGAATATTTAGTGACGTACATATGACGAAATTATTATAATTCATATAAAATAATTTAAATCTTTACGAAAGTAACATTTTATTATATATATATCGGCGGCGGTTATTTAAAATTTTTAGTCAAAAAGGCAAAAATCTTTTTTTAATCAAAAGAAGAGTTTAAAATTAAACATGGGAAATTGGGGAATCTCAAAGAATGTTTGCTTAAATATTGTTGTTGAGAGAGAGAAAGAGAGAGAGAGAGAATTTCCTTTTGGTTGGGATATTGAAATCCAGTTTTCCTTTGTTGTTTTTGTTGTTCTCTTCTTTATTGGCTGCTGTTGTGGATCTCTTATCTTCATCTAATATTACCTTCATTTACATGCAATCAAGTTTCCTTCATTTATTTTTTTACCTTTTTTTTTCCTTTTTTTTCTTCCTTTTCTTTCCTTTTATATTCCTTAGTCTTTTTTTTCCAATTTCAGTATCAGTAATGAAAAATATAATTTTTATATATATATATATATATATTATATAAAAAAAAATTTTCTTTTCTTTGATATGAAAAATAAATAAATAAAAAAAAAAATGTTTTCGGTATTAAAGAATAATAATAATAATAATGTTTCGTTTTTTTTTTTGACAAAGTAATAAAAAATAAATTTTTTTTTTTTTTTTTTACGTAAAATTTTGAAAAAATTACTTTTTATTCTTACAAAAAAAAAAAATTGTTGTTGTTGTGACGTAAAAATTAATTATTATTATTATTATTATTATTATTATTATTATTATTATTATTATTATTATTATTATTATTATTATAAAAACACGTTTTTAACGTTAAAATTTTATCATGTATATTATTATTATTATTATGAGTATGTGGGACGTTTTTTTAAACCATTTATTAAAAACGTTTAAGAGAATAAATTTAAAATTTTTTTTTTTTTGGCGGGAGAATGAGGGAAGGTTAGGGGTGAGAGGGTAGGGGTCAAAGGTTATTTTTTAAAGGGGTAAGGGGAGTATTTTTTTCTTTCATTGTGAATGAATGAATTTTCTAAAAAAAAAAAAAATTAGAAGGAAAAGTAAATAAAAATTATTTGTTTTTTTTTTTTTTTTTAATTCTTTTCCTTGAAAATTAAGAGCTGAAACATAAAGAATAGGTTTTTCTTTTTTTTTTGACCATTTCTTTAAAGAAAAACCATGTTTACTACAAATTGCTCTTGGGTGAACATTTTAAAAAGAAAGAAAAAAAAGTAAAAAAAAAAAAAAAAAGAAAAAGGTTTTACTCTTGAAGAAGATAAATGAAAATAAGTAGCGAGATCAAAAGGTGTGAAAAACAAATTGACCTACAGATACATTTATTTGACCTTTTTTTTACCTCCCACCCCCTCCCCCTCCCCCTTCTTCATCTTCATCTTCTTCTTCTTCTTCTTCTTCAACGGAGTCCTTAAAGTGTGAAGCGTGAAAAAATTCAAACCTTCTTTAAAATAAAAACCTACAACCAAACAAAGTCTTCTCGAACTAATAAACTCGTTACATGGCCTCTCTCCTTAATAATTATCAATTATTATTATTATTATTATTATTTACATTTAAATGATAAGGAGGAGAGCGGGGGAGGGGAGGGGATGATAAGAAATGAGAAAATCTCAAAATCATAAATTAATTTTTATTAGGTAATTAAATTTACCGGGTAATAAATTTTTTCTTTTTGTTTACATTTTACTCTAAAGCAGAAGAAAAAATATCATTAATAAATATTTACCTTTAGTTATTATTTGCTTTAACACATAAATAAAAAAAAAAAAAATGAGTTTTTATACTGTGGACGTTGTTTAAAAAAAAAAAAAAAAAAAAAACAAAAAGAAAATTGGAAAATGTTTTTTTAGTCAAAAAAAAAAAAAAAAGGTAAAAGAAAAAAGTGAGTGAGAGAGAGAGAGAGAGAGAGAGAGAGAGAAAGGGAAAAAGAAGGGGAAGAAAAAAACAAAAATGAAAAAAATTTTTTTTTTTTTGTAGGAGGTTTGCATGATAGCGTCGAGGGAAAGAGAGAGAGAGAGAGAGAGAGAGAGAGAGAGAGAAAATTTTTTTTTTT
>NW_002987035.1:26493-36322 GCF_000006295.1 Pediculus humanus corporis
GAAAAACCAAAACGAAAAAAAAAAAAAATAATAATAATAACTAACGTTCGTGGGATACGTAAAACTCATCGATATAAACTCATTATTATTATTATTACTTGATACTTTTTTAAGGGTTCAAAATCTACGTGAAAAAATAAAAAAAAAAAAAAATGGTGAAAAATATTTTAAAAAATTAAATTTTAAATACTCGCCTATTACGTCACACATGACCCTTACTCCATTTTTATTTATTTTTATTTATTTTATTAACTTTTTTAATAACGGTAATTATTATTATTATTATTAGTATAATTATTGATGCTATTTTTAATTTATTAAACGTTTCACTTCAATTATAAATAACGTTACGTAATCGTAAGAGATTGAGAGAGAGAGAGGGGAAGATTTTGAATGAATGAATGAAATTTAAATACCGCCCCCCAGCCCCGCCCCCACGACATTAAAGAGGTACATAAAAATTGATTTTATGTCTCGGTATGAAAACGAATATAATTAATATTTAAAAGAAAAAACATAAATCAACATCATAGTTGTAGGGGTGGTGGTGGTGGTGGGGGTGAAGGTTAAAGGTTATGTGTTACCCGAGTAATAAAGTTAAGTGTCCAATTATTAATCAGGTGATGCTCAGGACTTGGATACTCACATGGGATTTATTAATATTTAAACGAAAATAAAATTTCAAATGATGACTCTACTACTTCTTCTCCTTCTACTCCACTTTTCTTTACAAAAAAAAAAAACTTTTATCGAGAGCGTCATCATTTTTTATTCAAAAAAAAAAAAAAAAAAACCGTTAAACCGTCAATTTATACAAATATATTACGTACCTGTTACGTAATTAACATTTAAATATATATGCACGCGTTTTTGGTAATGTAAAAAAAATTTTTTTATATAAAAATAAAAGGTGAAGTAATTTTAAAAAATCATTGGGGGGGGGGGTGGGAAAGAGAGAGAGAGAGAGAGAGAGAGAGAGAGACAAATCAGGACCGTAGATTTCAGTAACCGTGACGTCGGACCGACTGAACGAAACAAAAAAAAAATTAATTTTTGCGGATAACAAAGTTTTTTTGCCACATAAATTGTTTTTTCGTTTTTTTTTTTTTAACTTTTTCCTTTTTTTTTTTCTCTCTCAATTCTCTCAGGCTATCTTTTCTAGATTTTAAATCTTTTTGTTCTGAACATTAAATTCATATACGTTATTAAAATTCGATCGTTTTTTTTTAAATATAAATAATTAAAATAATCTATATATACCTTGGCCGCCATTCTCATTCTCATCATCATTGTAAAGTTAAGAAAATTTTCTTCGGGGAAAAAAAAAACTTCTTCTTTTTTTGTTCAAAATTTAATTAATTATGTAATTTTTGTGTTGTATAAAAATTCCACAGGGAAAAATTTACACTTTAAGTAAAATTCAAGCTTGGAAAACCAGAATTTTAAATAATAACTTATTTTATTAATTTCCTCCTTTTCTTTTTATTGTAAAAAAAAAAATTTTAACTGCAATATTATTATTATTATTATTATTATTATTTAATTTTAAAACGAAAACAATCAGACAACATGGAAGAAAAAAAAAAAAAGAACATTTCATTTTAAATTATTTTACTTTTTATTATATATTTTAATAAAATGTGTAATTTATACACACGTGCACACGAATTATTCATCGGAAAATTTTTTTTTCTTTTTTTGTTTGTTTCCTTTTTAGGTTGACCATGTAAAAATGGCAAGTTTTATGTTTGTTATTTTGTTTGTTTTATCGATGAAAAATTTTCAATGTTTGGCATACAACACAGGACTCGAAATGACAACAACGTGTCCAAACGAATGCATTTGTTTATCGCAAACTCAAGTAAGAATTTTTCATTTAACTTTTATATAAAATGGAATTTAAAATAATAAAAAAAAATGAAATATTTAATATAAATGAAACTGTTTTAGGTCATGTGCAACACGGGAGGATTAACGGAAATGCCATTGAAGATGATACCGTCCACCGTAGAATATTTATCACTAGCAAAAAATGCTTTTGCTGTCATCAAAAGCGACGCTTTTAAAGGATTAAGAAATATACGTAAGCTAACATTAGACGGAAATAACATAACAACAATAAAACCATTTGCTTTTAGAGGATTGCCTAAACTTAGAGAATTATCAATACAACACACGCCCCTCACAACAATATCACAATTTTCTTTTGCCGGTTTACAAAATATAACATCCATACTACTCGGTCATAATAAAATAGAAATAATCGAGGGTTATTCGTTTGCGGGTACTTCGAACGTACGTTTGATATTATTAAATAATAATCCGGTACACAAAGTCGAAAGTCGAGCATTTTCCGGTTTGAGAAACGTCGATCATTTGATTTTTCCAAACGGTGTTAAAAATCTCGAATCCGATGCGTTTAGCGAATTGGATTACGTCGGTATATTAAAATTAGCATTTATGGATTTACAAGGATTAAAACCTTACACGTTTCGTGGACTTTCGCACGTGCAACTTCTTGCCATAACGGATTCGGATTTAGGTATTATTGAATCGAAAGCGTTCGAGGGTATGACACACATCGGAAGTTTGAATTTAATTAATAATAAAATAGATTCAATTAAACAATTTCACATAGGTAAATCGAATAACGTGAGAGTTATACGTTTCCACGGTAATCATTTACTCGAAACTCCTCGTAAGGACGCCATATTGATACAAAATGTCGAAACTTTGAGCATAAATAAAAATCATTTTCCATGCGATTGCCATCTTGAAATATTACTTTCGAGTTCTTTTATAAATAGCACTGTTGATTTTCGTCAAAATAATTATTGCATATCCCCATTGGATTTAAATGGTAAACCCATAAGTTACATACAATTAGATAATATTGGTAAATGCACAAGCGAAATATTAAATTCGAAAGAAACAATTCATGCATTTCAAAATAATTTTTCTTTTAAAAAATCAAATGAAAAAATTTTTCTTATATATTTAGTATTCTTATTGTGCATTAGATGAAACATATATATAATTGTTAGAAACGTTTTGAAACTAAAAAAAAAAAAATTCATTGATTTTAATAACGTTTAAAAAATTTATTATTGCTTTTTTTCTGCACCCGCCATTTTGAATTTCCAGTATATATATATAAGTGTATACCTATCGAACGTTTTTTTTTTATTTAATTATTATTTATATTTAACAAAAATACTCAATTGTGAATAATAATAATATTCATTTCTATAACGATTTACATAATAATAATAATAATTTAAAAAAAAAAAAAAAACTTGATAATCTCATATTTTATTTATTTATTCTTTATCCTTTCCTGAATTTTTTTTTTTTTTTTTTTTTTTCGGTTATTTTAATTTAAAATTTTAAACGGTTTTTTTATTATTATTATTATTATCATTTTTCCAAAAGGTATTTTATGCTTTTTTTTTGTTATTAATGCTACAAAATAATGCCCTTTTAACATTTGTTCTTCCGTTTGTTTGTTTGTTTTTAACATTTACATAGATGTAAATTTATTTATTTATTTATGTTAAAAAAATTTTATTTTATTTTATTTTATTTATGACATATTTATCGTCGGATATATAAACAAATAAAAATAGGTATTAACGTATATATTAATAATTTTTAATGACGTCATAATAATAATCTTAAAAAGCGTGAGAGAGACAACCGTTTTGTGTAAGTTTTAATTAATTTCAAACTAATTTATTTATTTATTTATTTATAAACAAATAAAAATTTGTATTAATTGTAATTTTTTTTGTTTAAAGACCGTTATGACGTAACGTTTTTTTTTTGTTCGATATTTTTTTATTAACGGAAAAAAAAATAAATAAATAAATAAAAAAAACAGTAAAATTCAATCGAGAGTATTCAAATGATGATTTTACTTTTGGGAATTAAATATTAGAATTAATATTAGAATATCACCCAATATAATTTTCAATTTTAAAATCCCTTTTTTTTTCACGTTCCCCCTCCTTCCTCTCCTGCACCCTCACATCTCCCCCTTCATCCCCCTCCGCCCGACGAACATTTTCAATTACCGGAAAACGCATAAATCAAGAGAGTAGGGGAAATTTTTACCAACGTTTGAGTCGTTTCTAAAATGCATCGTTTAAAAAAAAAAAAAATAAATAAATTGTTGTTGTTGTTGTCGTTTGTTGTTTGTCGTTTGTTGTTTTTGTCGAATGAAGATTTTCTCTTTTCCATTTAAAAAAAAAAAAAATTGGCGACATTCCAATCAATTAAAAACAAACATCCGGAAATCAACAAGTTTTCTTTTTTTTTTTTACATTCGATAAAAACCGGAAGTACCGGAAATATTTTTTTTTTTTACACTCACCACACGGAATTTTTTTTCTCCTTTTGTTTAATTTCGAATGTTTATCGTATCGATACGTAAATAATAATAATAATAATAAACGTTGATGATTTCCGGTTCGAATATTTATTTCCGGTTGTTAGTTATTACGTTTGAATTTTCCTGGTTTCAATTCTTACTAATAAATATTATCCGTGGTTTTTGATATTATTTACTAAAAATTCATCTTTCGTTTCGATTTCCGGTTTTTCTCAGCAGACGTAACTTCCGCTCCGGATATGATCCGACGTCGTAATTATTATTTAAGAAAAGAAATTTAACCTCGAATAAAAATATTAGGAAAAAAAAAAAATTTAATTTTTTCCTTTTTTCCTTTTTTTTTTTTTTATTTGTCAATCGATACCGGAAATTAAATGTTCGTTTATTATTATTATTATTATTATTACGAATAATAAAATTAATAAAATTTTAAAAGAAAATTAATAATTAAAATAACATAAAATGTTTTTTTTTTTTTTTTTCACGTCGGAAAATTTTTTTTTATTTCAAATTCAATTTTGATTTAATGTTTTTTTTTCTTTCTTTTTTTCCTTTTATGGTCTTTTAGTAATTTAAAAAAAAAAAAAAAGGAAAACTATTTGCGTCATTTAAGTTTGTTTTTATTACGTAATAAATAAACGCCTCCCTACCCCGCCCCTTCCCCCCGCCCCTTCCCCCCGCCCCCCCAAAAAGAAAAAAAAAGAGGAAAAAAATTTTTAACTAAAAACTATTATCGGTGGCAATAATATTTGATAGTTTTATTATTATTATTATTATTATTATTATTATTATTATTAATATAACTCAATATATATATTTAATAACGTGTCATGTACCGGAAGTAATAAAAAAGTTTATCAATTTTTTTTCTAGATGAATCCCCTACTCCCCCCCCCCGAAAAAAAAAACGAAACAAAACGAAAAAGATTGAATTTATTGGAAATTTGTCGTTGACCAAAAAAAAAAAAAAAAATTTTAATCATTCAATCATTCAATGATTGATTGAAACATAAATTTTAAAATACAAATTTTAATTTTTTTTAAAATTAGTTTGATGTTTGTTGGTTTGTTTGTTTGTTTTTCCGTCGGAATCATGTTCGACATGTTATTCATTAGGAATAGAGAGAAAAAATTTTTTTTAACGACGATGTAAAAACTTTTATTATTATTATTATTATTATTATTTAAAAAAAAAAATATAAAGAAACTCTCTCTCTTTGGCGGTGGCGTTGCTGTTGCTGTTGCTGTTGTTGTTGTTGTATTTTCTTTATGAATAATTAAAATCATTCATAACTCATAACCGTCCGTTTTTTTTAAATATTTAATTTTTCCCTCCGCCGCTGATTAAAAAATAACATTAGACTTAACCGACTTTTGTATATCACGGGTAAATAAATTCTTTCGTAAGGGTAACAACATAAAAACCTGGAGCATCCATCTTTTTCTTACCTTATCCCCTCCCTCCACCTCCTCCCCTCCACCCGGTTGTTTAGAATATAATAATAATAATTATTATCGTCATTGAATAATATTTTTTTTTTTTCGTAAAAAGTAAAAAATTTTTTTTTGCATTAAATTAAATTTAAAATTTTCCCATTGAATTTTTTTTTTTTTTTTTAAAACCAAATTGAAACATCGTTATTATTATTATTATTATTATTATTATTATTATCATTATTATCATTATCAGAAGGGGTGCTAACGTTTTTTTTTTTTTTTTTAACACGTAAAATATTTGAACATGATTAGAATGTAAGTAAGGTAAATTTCGTGTTATGATTTACATAAAATTTTATTTTCAATGAATTCGCATCCCCCGTTATAAGATTTGGGAGGGGAGAGGGACCGGTAAGGGAGGGGGGCAAACCAAAAAAGGTAAAAGAAAATTTTTCGATTCGTGTAATAATAATAACATTTTTTTTTTTTTTACAAATTCATTTATTGTAATTATCATCAATTTGTTTTATGTGTGTCATAAAAAAATAATATAAAAAAAAAAAAAAAAAAATTTTCTTTTAGGATGATAATCAATTATATTAATAATAATGATGATGATGATGATGATGATGATGTGAGTGATGATGCATTTTTTTTTTTTTTAAATTTAATAGATTTACTTAAATTTATTAAAAAAAAAAAGGGGCGGGGGTAGGGAGAGAAAATGAAGGGAGGAGGGAATTTAATGCATGCATACATATAATGAAATAATTTATCAAAAATAATAATAATAATAATAATAATAATAATAATAATAATAATAATAAAATTCATTTTTTTAAAAAATCAAAATTTATAATGGAAGAGAGAATTATTATTATTATTATTATCAATTTTTAACATGAAGTGATTTTGTGTGCTTGATGGAGTTTTTAAGCATTCATTCCACCAGGTCTCTACCCGATTCCTTAGGAGTAAATGTGGGAATATGGGTGATGCCGTCGAAAAAAGTGGGACGTCCCTCATTACGTCATTTCCTGTTTGGTTTCTTCTTTTAAATTCTACGAATTTCCTTTCATTGAATGTGGCATGGCTCCCAGTTCTACTTTCACGATGACCGGAATCGTTTCTGTTTCTGTTTCCGCCGGTAAAGATACTTCAATTATTTTACATCATTTTTCAGGATTATGTCGGAGGATGATGATATCCGGTTTGTCGACTGGCACAGTTCTGTCAGTGTGGATTTCTTGATCCTACAGAACCCGCTGTCGTATCATTCCTCGACTAGTCCATCCATATTCCAACAGAAATAATCACAAATTTAATTGTACCTTCCAAGATATTCACCTTTTCCCAATATCGAACAACCGGAAATTAAATGGCCGATCGTTTCCGACAAATTATTATTATTATTATTATTATAAAACTCCCACGTGTTGCACATGCATGCAAACTTAAATAAAAGAGGGGAGGGGAAATTTAATTGTTTCTAAAAATAAATTCTAAATTTTAATAAAAAAAAAAAAAATTATTTTGATAACTCGTGGATTCGAATGAGAACGAATTTGTCTCTGATAATAATAATAATAATAGTCGTTAAAAGGTAAACATTTAATAGTATATTAAATTACAATAATATGAGAATGTGCAAATTTTCATAATATATATATATATAAATATATAAATATGGCGAACATTAACAACGACAACAACAAAAAAAAATTGTAAAGTTTAAAGAGATAGAAAACTAGTCGGGTTATATCATTTATAAAATTAATTTTGTAATAATTAGTTCCATTATTAAGTATCATGCGCGTTATTATCAACATAATAATAATAATAATAATAATAATAATCATCATCATCATTACCGTTATCGTCGTCGTCGTCGTCGTTGCCGACGTCATAGATTTAAATATTAAAAACGATAATAATAATAAAAATTTTGTTTTTTTTTTTTTTTTTCGAAATTGAATTTTCCAATCGATTTTCCTTTTTAATTGAAATACATAAAAAAGTGCGAATGGGATAATGATGATGATGATGATGATGATGATGATAATTATTAAACGTCACATGTGTATTGCAACGAAATTACGAGGGGGGGGGGAGGCGAGAAGAGAAAAAAGAAAAAAATTTTTTTGGGGTTTTGTTACGACTTTAAAAAAAATAAGGGACGGGGGTAGGGAGGGGAAGGAGGAGTTGGGAGGGTTGTAATGCGTAATGACTGAACCATTAAAATAATAAATAATTAAAATTATTTTTTAAAAAAAAAAAATTTTCTTTTCGAATTTTAATGGGCAAAAAAAAAAAAAGGAAAATTATGTAACTGTACACCCATTATGGTGCTCCCTAATTTTTTTTTTTAGGTAAAAGAGGGGGGGGGTAATTAAGATTCAATTAATGCTCCTAAAAAAAAAAATTTTTTTTTTTTTTTCCTCACAGATATATAAAATTTTCATATCCGTTTGTTTGTTTGTTTGTTTTTAACATAAATAACCTAGTTGCACCAGATTGTTATAAAAAGTCATCAAAAAGGGGGGGGGGGGGGAAAGAAAGAAAAAAAAAATTTTTTAAAGGTTTTTAACGGAAATTTTTAAAACAATTTTAAAAAAAAACAAAATGGCGTGGATAAATACAAAGAGATATATATTTTTTTTTAAAAAAAAAAAAAAGGGAAAATCTTTTTAAAAGAGTGAGAGAGAGAGAGAAAATAAAAGAATAAGAAAATTTTAAATAAAACAAGTTTTAACAAATGTAAATTTAAATTTTATCTTAAAATCAAGTTAATACGTTTATTTTATTCGTTTATATTATTTATATATAAATTTTTTTTTTTTTCGTATACAAATAATTTATTTAAATGCGGTTGACTTAATTTAACGAACGTTACAAAAATTTTTTATTTTTTTTGTACAACGTTGTAAAATAATAATAATAATAATAATAAATATATACCATATCCGTACCTTGGTATAAAAATACCAAACGAAAAACAAATCAATACTATGATGGAAAAGTTGGGGGGGAGGTGAAAAAAAAAAAAAAACAAAAAAAATTTCTATTTTTAATTAAAAATCTCACACGAAGGGGGGGCCGAGGGTTGAGGATGAGGATGAGGGTTGGGGAAAGTGTGGGGGGGAGAATTAACCTTCTTCGTGTGGTAAAAACAAGAAATTTTTTTTTTTTTTTTTTGGGGGGGTTTTCATTTAACGCGTCATTAAAAAAAAAAAAACCAAATAATTTATATATATATAAATTAAAATGAGTGAAAATTAATTTTTCCAAATACATAATAATAATATTTTCTGTTAACATTCATTAATAATTTCCACAAAAAAATTTTCCACATAAAAAAACACGCACGCACACACACTTATTGAACGATATGTTACACATAATAATTTAATTCAATATAACGGGGAGGGGGATGAATTACACACACAGAGAGAGAGAAAGAGAGAGAGAGAGAGAGAGAAAAAAAAATGTCTAAAACATTTGAATAAAATTTTAAAGAAAGGAAAAAAGGCGGTTATAAAAAATTCATAGTGATATATTTTATTTGATAAAAATTTAACTTGTACATTAGGGTTCCGATTCTTGTAGTCGTTTCTCTCTTCTCCCACGAAGATTTGCAAAAACATTTTTTATTCATGCTAAGGAAAAGTTCACTTTTCCGCGATTATTTTTATTCTTAGCATAACACCTTACGAAAAAAAAAAAAAAAAAAAAAATTACCCGGTAAATTTCCCCCTACTCCTACCCCTCCCCTCCCCATTCTTTTCTTTCGAATACACACACACACACACACACACATACATATTATAAGTTAAATAATATTATGAATGACGTACGTAAACAATGATGGACTTATGTAAACAAATATATATTAAATCCGACGGTTATAATTTTGTTATAAAAATTATTAACGTGTCTTTAGAAAACAGGAAAAAAACCCGGGAAAATCACACTAATTGTTATTAATAACAATAATTTTTGTTG
>NW_002987035.1:36562-95748 GCF_000006295.1 Pediculus humanus corporis
AAAAAAAAAAAACAAAAATTTATATATACACGTAAAAAATTTTCTTTTGATTTTTATTAATAATAATAATAAAAATAAAATTTTATTTATAAATATAATTAAATTAAATACGATTAAAAAATAAAATTTATTAATTTTTATTTATTTAATATAAATAATATTAAATTAAATAAGTTAATTTATATAAAGATATTTATTATTATTATGAAATATTTAATAAATACATTTCTTTTTAAAATAAAATTTTATTTAATTATTTTGTCGTTGTATTTTAAAGATTTAATTTTTTTTTTTTAAATTTAAATTTGACTGGAATTTATCAAAGAGTAAACTGCTGGAGAAAAAGAAAAAAAAGAAAAAAAATTATACTGGAGATACCGGGGATCGAACCCGGGGCCTTTCACATGCAAAGCGAACGCTCTACCACTGAGCTATATCCCCCCACGTATGAAAATGTGGTTTAAATTGGAAAATCACAAATTTTTCTAATTCAATTGAATTTATGACAATGAGAAAACATTTTTTTTTTTATGTTTTTGTTATTAATTAAAAAACATGATTATGTTCTCAATCAACTCCTCCTACAACATCATTCTTCATTTCATTATAAACAAAAACATTTTTTTTTTATTAAAATTATAAAATTAAATAGAAAAAAAAAAAGTTATGTATGTTATGATAGTAATTTTTAATTTTTAGTAAAATATTTAAAGGGAAATACTAAACAATTCCCTTTAATGCGGTTATTATTATTATACGGAAAATATAAATAAAAGTTTTTTAATTAATAATTAAATGAAAATTGTTTCTCTCGGACTCATTTTAGTAAAAAAAAAAAATCATAATAATACCACGTGTGTGTGTGTGTGTTGTTTTTTAAATTAATTATTCAAAAAAAAAAAATTTTGATTTATATTATTATTATTATTATTATATTTAAGTAAAAAAAAAAAAAATGTCGGTAAAAGGCAACAGCATTGCGGTGAAAAAAAAAAAAAAAGAAAATCTGGTGACGAGGGAGAAAAAAAAGAAAAACAGGAGAATAATTAATGGATTTTTTTTTTTTTTTTTTTAAATTAATTTCAAATAATTTTAATTTTTAATTTATTATATACACACACACGATTAAAGTATTATTATTATTATTATTAATAAATTATTTTATTCAATTTTCAAAAAAATTAAATTGAATTTTGAAAAAAAAAAGGGAAAAGACATTAAAGTAAACGTAATACATTTTCTCGTTAAATATCTAATTTAAGAAAAAAAAAAAAGGGCCTAAAGGTTTTTTTTTTTTTTTTGAAATAAAAAGAAATGTAACAATGAAATACGACTGGACATTTTAAGAGGGGGGGAAAAAAAAAAAAAATAATAAAAAATTTGAAATTGGAATGCCCAAGGGCGGAATCTTAAAGAATGTGCGAGAAAAAAGCTTTTTCACATATATATTCGTTTCAAAAAAAAAAAAAAAAGAAAAAGAGATAGTGATACCATGTTTTTAAAAAGTTTTCCTATTTTTATTTTAAATTTATATAAAAGAAAAATTTTTTTTATATTATTGATATTAATAATTAAATATTATTTGGTTTTTTTTTTATTTTAATTTTAATTATTTTATGCATCAGCTAAAAAAATTTTCTCTAAAACAAAGTAATTTTTTTTTTTTTTTTTTTACTTAAACTAAAAAATAATTCCTTCTTATTACTTTTATGCATTTTTTAATATATTGCAGATAAAACTTAACAAAGTTTTTTTTTTTTTTCAACTTTTTGGGGGGAGGTTTTTTTTTATTCATGTTTGTAAAAAAAAAAAAAATTAAAAAAAAAAAATTCACACTCAGTGTGTTACTTCTTAATCACAAAGGGGATTGTAAACCTCCTTGTGATATTAAATTAATTTATAATTTTTTTTATGTTAAAAACGTTACTCGGACAAAAACAAATTATTATTATTGTGTATTTTTTTTAATATATGTATTCTACAAAGATTATTTTCTAACAAGTGAGAAATTATATTTTACAATAAAAAAAAATGTAAAAGGTATTAATAATGATTCATATTCACTTTTAAAAAAAGATTCATATTTATTTTTTTATTATGTCTTACATAGGTTTACATTTTGAAAGTTTAAATACTTTGATATGTACGTTAAAAGTTAATGTAAATAACAATAAAGCAAAGTTTACCATTAAAAAACAAAAATTTTTTTTGTTTTTTTGAATTGGAGCTTATATTACAAGTTTATTTAGAGTGGAAAAACGTCGTGGAAGAAGATGAATGAGAATTTCAAATGAACTTTGTAGTTAAGATTGGCAACATCATTTCTACATATACGTTTCTAATGTAATTTTTCATGTTTGTTTATTTATACCTAATTATGTCAGAAAATAATTTTTTTGTAAATTAATCATTCGCTCGTTCGTGTTTGACGAAATTTTTTTTTCAACCTTTTTTTTTCGTCAATGTCATAACAAATGGGAACATAACTGCATGTTTGAATTGCATTCAAGGATTTAATGCGATAAATTTCACAAAGTTATTAAGGTAAATAAACAAAGCATTGTTGAATTAAGTTATCTCGAAAAAGCATAATTTAATATTAAACTTTTGCATTTACGTGTCAGATGTCAAATCGGGAAGAAAATGATTATGATCGTCAGTTTCAAGCCGATTTACAAAAAGCTATTGCTTTGAGTTTGGAAACATCAGAATATGAAAAGCTCAGAAACGAGCATTTAAAAAAATATTCCGAATTGTCAGATTCTAATTTAAACTCTAGGAAAAATTCAGTTACTAATTTCTCTAGACCTCGACCGGAATCAACCGTGAAATTGAATTCTACTCTTTTGCCACCTCCGTCAACCTCTAAAAAAAATAATACTTCAACCAATGATTTAATAAGTTTTCATAGTCCCAAGGATGAAACTAAAGAAAATGTAAATTTTAACTTATGTATATTTGAATTTTTAAAAGATTAAGTTTAAAAAAATAATTAATTAGTGGATTTTTTTATTTTTGTATCAAGTCAAATTTATTTTTTCAATTTTAGAACTCATTGCTTTTTGAAAACAACATAGGTTCTTGCAGCGCCAGCAATAGCACCAATGTTGTTTCTTTTCAGCCAATAAATTTTTCATCATTTGATTTTTCCGTCAATTCTAATAATCAATTGCTTAAAAATTGTTCTACCAATGTTTGTAAATCAGATGATTCTAAAATAGTTCAAAATTTTCATGTGAAAAATTCACAAGGAAACAGTCAGTATTATCAGTCTGAAAATTTAAGTGGAGCTGTAGTGCCACTGACCAAAAATTTTTTGAACACCAATCCAAAGGAAACAGATATTAAAGCCATTGAAAGTTACAGTACTTTAGACGTTTTAAAAATTGTGGGAAAGCAACAAAACAACAATTTAATAGATTTAGTGCCTTCAACTTTGAGTGAAATTAATAAAAAACCTCAAATCTGTGAAAAATCATCTGTTTTAGAAGAATTTGATCCTCTAGTAGAATATGATTCGATTAAAAAAAATGACTTATCGCATATAGCAAAATCATCAGAATCAAAAGATAATTGCTCAGAGACTGTAATTTATAATGATAATTACAGTAGGCATGAAACCGATGGTGTTAGCAAAGAACTTGATGATGTTGATGAGGAAGATTTTAATGATGCACAATCAGCATGCTCAGAAAATTTTTACGATCCCTTTGATCCTTTCGAATACATGAACTCTTCATCTTATGATGGTTCACTCGGGGAGCCTATTTACACAACAGTAAATCAATCTATTAAAGTCTCTTCGAAATTGTCAGAAAATTGTTTAACTAGAAAAAGCATGTTAGAAAGTGAGGTATGTTTTTTTTATTTTTACATTCAAATCAAATTACTAAATAATGACTAATTATCATCATATTTATCATATTTTAATTTTAACATTTGTTTTTTTTAAGAAACCAAGAAAATATAAACTCTATGAAGAAATAAAAAAGAAAAAAGCAATTTTAGTCAATTCTGACATTCAAGCATTTTACGATATGGTTAAAAATTTAAGAGCTCAGTTTGAATACAAAGACTTATGCACTAATGTTGGTTTAGTTATTAGTCCTACAATTGAAAACAACTTTACTATTACAACTAGTATTAAGTTAGTAGTACATTCAACAAATTATCAACAGCCGGTATCTTTTACTTGTGATTGTGAGTATGGCATTATTTTAATTTTCTTTTTTATTTTAAAGCAATTTATTACATTTTTAAAAATGATTTTCAGTGAATTCAAGTGTTGAGCATGTCATCGTACAGGCTATTTGTTCTTTTGAAGGAGACATTGTTGGTTCAGTAACAGATTATGTTTTAAAAGTTTACGGATTGTCTGAATATTTCACATCTGAAACATGTTTAGGAGAATATGAATACGTTCATCAATGCATTAAATTAGAGAAAGATGTAATCCTTTCGATAATACATATATCAGAACTCAAAAGGCCACTTGCCAGAACTGCTAGGGATGACATGAATCTTAAAAATTTAACAATTGAAGACCTTCTTCCAAATGAACCGGTGCAACCTATAACATACACAACATTGAAAATTCTTTTAGGTAACATAACTTTCTTTTTAATAAGTTTCCATAAATTGTTAACAAAAGATAAATGATTTTTTTTTTCCCTCCCCTTCCAGAAACGATCGAAAACGAAATGGAAGGAGCATTAAAAGTTATATCAAAGTTAAATTCCAGTCAAAACTCTAGTAATTTCTCTTTACAACCCATTCGTGTTCAACAAGCCGTTAAAGCAGTTTGCGCTCTCATGGGACATGTTGAAACCATTGAAATAACGGAAGCCTTAGCCTTGTTTTGTCAAATTTGCTCAATGGTTACCTGTAAAACTCTATCGGAGGATTCGAAGGCAAAAGTAACATTTGACGATGGAGATTATTCGATTGTAGAAATGGGAAGTTCCGCACTGAAATGCATACAAGAAAATTTAATAGTTCAATGCGATAAAATAAGGGAAGCAATCAGAGGGTTAATAGAATCATATTGTAATGCATTTAATGTCGATTTTACCCTTAGTAAAACGAATCCATCATCATTAGGTAAATTTTTTTTTTTATTACAAATAATTTATTTCTCGTTTTAAAAAAAAAAAAAAAAAAAAACTACGAAAAATTTTCTATACAATTTTTTAAACCTTTAGTTAAACTTAAGATGCGTTGGGAGTTATGTTTTTATGTACCCAGAATTAATGGGAAGATGAAATATTCCTGTTTTTAAAGCAGCGCCCTTTATTCGAACCTCTTATTATGTTATTTATTTTGGTAGGAACCAAATTCCCATTTTTAATATATTAAAATTTAAATTATTTTTATAAATTTAAATAACGATATTTACAAACGGTGTTTCAGGCACGAAATCAATTTTGGAATTTCAAGATACCATATTGGTAAACATAGGATCTCTCCATCGTCTTCAACCTACCTGGACGCATACGGCTTATGTTGTTTCTGCACAGATTTATTACGGAGCGAGAGCAATTAAAGAAACGAGTATTTGTTTGACGGATGTAGCAAAAACGAGTACGAGCTTTTACAATAGAGTTGTTTTTGATTCGTGGTCTGTATTCTTATGCTTCACATTTATGATTACTTTAAAAAGAAAATTCAATTCCTTAATTATTATACAAATTTAAAAAAAATTTTTTTTTTTTTAATCAGGTTGAATTTGAAAGGTGTCACAATAGCTTGCTTACCAAGAGAATCACGATTGGTTTTAACTTTATACGGGTTGACCCTACTACCACCTGATCACGAACAGAGCAAAGCTAATCCTGGTCAGCCACAATATGAGCAAATCGAATTGGGATGGTCCGCCATTCAGTTTTTTAATTACGAAGGGTACAACACATCCTTTTTTTTTCTAATTTCATATACCGAAAAATGAAATAATAATAATAATTTTCCTTTTTTTTGTTTGTAGGAAGTTAACTCAAGGTAGTTTTCTTTTATCTTTGTGGCCGCCAATAGCTAATAAGAGGTTTAGCCCAGCCCCTGTTCCTGGTACTCATCCGTTACAAAATCATTCCGTTCTTTATATAAATTTACCATATTACGGAGGAACGGTAGAGTTTCCAGCATTACCAAAAAATGACACGAAAGCACCCATGTACGATTTTGAGAGTTTGGATATTAATACTCAACAATTGCTTCTTAATATATCGGAACAAGACTCATTTGCTAAGTAAATATCGTATAATAAGATGAAGTTTGTGGATATTTTTATTTTATCATTTAAAAATAAAAAAATAAAAAAATTTTATTAGAACAAAAAAAACAGATAGAGAAATATTGTGGGAAAAACGTCATTATCTTCACGGTATTTCTCAAGCTTTACCAAAGGTTTTATTAGCCACACAAAATTGGGATTTCACTTCACTATCCGACCTTCATGCAATGGTTCGTTGCTGGAGTCCAATGGAACCCCTGTCTGCACTTCAATTATTGTTACCCTGGTAATATTAACAATTTTGAAATTTATTATAATAACATTTTTAAGATTAATGTTTACAAATTGTAAATTATTATTCGTTACAGCTTTCCAGATTCCGTTGTTCGTTTCGTAGCCATTTCCTGGATAAAAGAATTGGGAAGTGATGAATTAGTAGATTATTTGCCTCAATTGGTTCAAGCTTTAAAACACGAAACGTATGATGCGAGTCCTCTAGCAAAGTTTTTACTCGAAAGAGCTTTAACATCTCCTAGAGTTGCACATTACTTATATTGGTTACTTGTTCAGACATTGCCTGGATCATCTCCTCAGGTATTTTTTTTAATACTAATTAAATACTTTATTTTTTTACACAACGATTTAAATGTTTTAGAATACTTCTGAAGTAACAGCGACTGATGAAAGTTCCGTTGGTATATATCGTTACCATAGAAGACTTCAAATAATGCTACGTTCTCTCCTTGCCGTTTCTGGAGAAACACTTGTTCAGCGATTAATGGCTCAACAAGTTTTAGTCAAAGTATTAAAATACTAATGTTATTTAATTTAATTTAATTTAATTTTATTTATTTATCATTTCGTTTGGTTGTAGAGTTTATACGAAATAGCGGAAAGTATAAAAAAAACAAAGGAATCGTTGAGATTGAAAACTTTGCAAGCCGGACTGGAAACTTTACATCATTCATTGCAAGAATCTCCAGCTCCTTTGCCTTTGAGTTTATCCGTATGCGTCGTCGGTATACAAGTTCGAACGTCATCATATTTTCCCTCAAATACTCTACCATTAAAAATTAACTTTATTAGCGACGAAGCCAAAATATTTCCAGCTATATTCAAAGTAGGTTTCAGCAAAAAAAAAAAAAAAAAACTATTTTTTACGTCGTACATGAATTTTTTTTTTTTTTTTTTTTTAATTTACCTTTTTTTATAATTCATCGTCTGGATTTCCGATCAGATCGGAGATTACTTGCAACAAGACATGTTAACAATGCAAGTGATAAGAATTATGAATAAAATGTGGTTGAAAGAAGGTTTGGATTTAAAAATGATTACATTTACATGCTTGCCTACCGGTCACAAAAGAGGAATGATTGAATTGGTCGAAAGTGCAGAAACTTTAAGAAAGATACAAGTCGAACACGGTTTGACGGGATCTTTTAAAGATCGTCCGATTGCCGAATGGCTTGGAAAACATAATCCATCGACTTTGGAGTACGAGCGAGCCGTTAAAAATTTTACAGGTAAATGAAAAAAAATTTTTTTTTTTTCTACATTTAACGGTTCATTATTAATCGAACGTCATTTCCTGTTTTAGCCTCATGTGCGGGTTATAGCGTGGCAACCTACGTTTTAGGAATTTGCGATAGGCACAATGATAATATAATGCTCAAAACATCCGGACATTTATTTCACATTGATTTTGGAAAATTTTTAGGTGACGTACAAATGTTTGGTAATTTTAAAAGGTAATTTTTTTCTTTTTTATTTTTAAATTTATATTTAAGAAAATTCAACGTGTAATAAATTTAATTTTTTCCCTCTTTTTTTTTTTCTCCAGAGATCGTTCACCGTTCGTTTTAACTTCAGATATGGCTTACGTGATAAACGGAGGCGATAAACCATCACAAAAATTTCACCATTTTGTCGATTTGTGTTGTAAAGCTTTTTGCATTGTACGAAAACACGGAAACATTATATTAAATTTATTCGGTTTGGTGCGTTGTCAAAATATGAGTGTCAACGAGTAAAAAAAATTTTCTCCCTAAAATGGCGTATTTTTGAATAATTTTACAGATGGTATCATCTGGAATACCTGGCGTTACTTCGGATGCCGTACATTACGTTCAAAAGGCTCTCCTTCCGGACAAATCCGATCCGGAAGCTTCTGCTGTTTTTGCAAGAATGATTGACAGTTCTCTCAAATCGTGGTTTACTCAATTAAATTTTTTTTTACATAATCTTTCGCAGTTGCGATTTAGCGGAGATCACAACGACGGTGATCTTTTAAGTTTCATTCCAAAGCGTTACACGTAAGTTTTCCCCCCTCCTCCCCCCCACGATTTTCATTTATCTATTTATTTATTTTTTGTTTTTAAAGCTGTGAAGAAGAAGGTAGAATTTTACAAGTAAAAGTTCACGGATGTCAAAAAAGATACGATTCCGAAAAATATTATATATACATATTAAAAGTCGATCGGGAAAATCAACCGAATTCAACGTATTTGTTTAGAAAGTATAAAGAATTTTGTGAATTTCATCAAAAGTTATGCACCATGTTTCCCCTGGCTAAATGTTACAGGTAAAATAATTTTTAAAAAAAATCACCGACAAAATTTATTTTTTCTTCTTTTTTTTTTTTTTTTTTGTTACAGTTTGCCATCGGGGATTCAAATTGGACGTAGTAACACTCAACAGGTTGCAGAAAAACGTAAAATAGACATTGAAAAATTTTTAGTATCTTTATTTAAAATGGCGGATGAGATAGCACATTCCGATATCGTTTACACATTTTTTCATTCTTTGCTGAGAGACGAAGAAGAAGAAATAGATATAAATAAGAAAAAGATGAAAGGTTTTATGTTTGTTATTAAAATTTTATTTTTTATAACTTGGGAATAAGTTTAAAAAAAAAAAAAAAATTTTTTATACAATAGGAAAAAAAATAAGCGAGGAAAACGAATCGCACATAATCAAAGGTCAAATAAAAGTATCAACGCAATATAGGAGAGATACATTTGTTGTTATGATACATCATGCTAGGGGATTACCAAAATTAGTCGCCGGACAAGAACCTTCAACGTACGTTAAAGTCTACCTAAGGCCGGACAATAACAAATCCACTAAAAGAAAAACCAAAGTAGTCAAAAAAAATTGTCATCCTTCTTTTATGGAAATGGTAAAACAAACCAAAAAAAAAAAAAAAAAAACTAATTTGGTTTTAATGATTAAGAATAATGATGATGTAAATTCTATTTTTAGCTTGAATATAGGCTTCCTCTGGATGTGATCCGGGAAAGAAGTCTCGAAGTGACAATATGGAATCATGACACTTTACAAGAAAACGAATTCTTAGGTGGGATTCGCTTGCCGCTAAATAATTTTCCATTAGATAGAGAAACTTGCGAATGGTATTCCCTAGATAATTTAGTCAGATGATATTAATTGACCGTTTTAATGTAATTAATTATTATTATTATTAAAAACATTACAAAAATCTGGGAGACCTTAAATAATACTGTGTTTAATAAAAAAAATAATTATATTAAAGTGCAATTAATTTTTTTAATATTATTATTATTAACTATTATTTATTGTTTATTCGTAAGTTTGCCTTTAAAGGTCTATAATTCATCTTCCAAACCTTAAATTCCCTGATTATTTATATAAACATGGGAATAAGTATTTAAAAAATATATTGGTATCATGGAATGCAACAGCACAAAAACAAGATTAATCTTTTGCAAGGTTTAAGCTAATGGAGTCTCAGAGTTTCTGTTTATTCTGGATCTGGAATCTGTAAAAGTTGGGAAAAAAGCAAGAAATTAAAGAAAATAATTTTATTATTTTGATTTATAGTAAAAAGGTTCTTTTTTTCATGGCCAACACATGGCCAGGGCAAGACAAAGAATAATATCTGCAGCAAAACTTTCGAATAAAAAAATTTATTTATTTTTTTTTTAATATGGAGCAGTTGATGATCAATATAAAATTATGGAAAGAAAAAGTTTGGAAATGATTTTAAAGGTAAGTGTCAAAGTTAAAATGAAAAAATTCTTCTCAATTTATTATTATTATGTTGGTGTATTAAAAATTAAATTTGAAATGTTGAACTAAATACCTGATCAGAGAGAGAGAGAGAAATAGTGTGACTTAATTTTTATTTACCTAAATATAACTCTAAATTAATCTTATAAGATATTTTTTATTTATTTAAATAATAATATCTTCATTAAAAATTAAAATGAAATTTTTTAACTTAAATAAAGTTTATAATCCCTTCTCATAAAGCAAGGTTGTATGAAAAACTTTTTTTATTTAAAAAATTTTAAATTATTTTTGACAAATAATAATAATAATAATAATAAATGCGCAGCCTTCTAATAATTTATTTACAAAAAAAAATATATATATATATGTGTGTTAAAATGTGAAAATATTTACATTTTTATTAAAAAAATTATTTTTCACGTTGAAGTTGTTACAGTAAACTGTACGAAAATAATAATAATAATAAAACAAAAAGAATTTCCAATATAATATGTATTAATAATTAGTTTTACATTAAGTAGAAAAAAAAAGTTTGAATTTTCAAAATGAGTGACGATAACCTTAGAAATGACAGTTCAAGAAATCTAGACATAGAAGATAAAGAGACAAAAAGTATGAGAAGGAGTTACCAAGTAAAAGGAGCTCACGAAAAGAGCTACCTTGATTTAAGTCAATTAAGATTTTCTTTAAAAGACAGAGGAAATTCAGAAAGTTCTGAATCGGAGAGCAATGGCGATAGTAATCATTTTCACAGGAGTGTTAGTCAAATGGTAACAAATCATCCTTCATTAAATGGTTCTGAAATAGCAACTTCTCATTCAAATGGTAATATTACCTCAAGAATGGAATTAATACCAAGACAAGATGTTAAATTTATGAGAAAATTTGCTAAATCATTAAAAACTCCGAAAATATTTCAAGGAAGGTATAATTTACAATCAATATCGAATATAGATGTATATGAAAGAAGAAATTACGATCAAAGTAATTTGACGTGTCTTCCTCCGAGAGGAAGTAAAGAAATAAACATGCCTAAAGGCATTGTGGGTACGGGAAAACCAGAAAAAAAATACAAATATGTTATGAAAACATTGAATCCTAAAAGGCGAGGTTATTATTCTGAAACAATATCACCTCTTTTGAGACCTGAACGTATACTTGCTGCAAGACACAAAGAAATGGAACGTTTTCGTCAATTTGCTATAGAAACCGAGGGAGAACATTTTGAAGGTGACGAAGAAGATCTTGATCATGATAAGAAAAAGTCGTCAGATGATGGTGATGAAATAGAAGAAGAAGAACATCCTAAAATAAGAAAAGGTTTGTTAATTATATTTATTTTTATAAATTTTTATACTATGTCTATCTATAAACTTACTTTAAACACCAAGAAATATGAAAACATTATACCAGACGTAGAATGTTCGAGAAATAGTTTTGTGTGTGCGTGTGTGCAAGAGTGTCACATTACCAAATGAATGAAAAGGAATAATTTTTTTTACTTTCTTGCAGATTTATTAAAAGATTGGCCTCCTATATATAAAGTATTAAACTTTGAGCCTGTTTTAGCAGAATTTGATCTTCCTGTAGCTTACAAAGAACCAAATATTGCTGCTAAAGGAAGCATGCCAAAATATGCCATACATTTAGAAAATGTTCCCGCCGTAGCTAAAAGTCGTAACTTTTTACAACCTGAAGAAAAATGGGTTGTTTACGAATCAGAACCTCATATTGTAATTATTGTTTTATTTTTTAAAAAAATATAAATGAAAAAAAGTTAATAATTATTAATATATTACGTTTTTAGGCGTTTCCAGTGAAAGCATTTAGACCGAGATGTTTTATTTTACACGTTGTCGAACCAGGAACTCTACCGCGAAAAGTTTACGTCGAAAGAAAAAGACGTTTGTATTTGTCGCAAAATATCGAAGAATTATTGGCGGAACATGGTTTAACAGACGACGATCTTCTCCCGCCAAAAACCTCAAAAAATGAAGATCAATACAGTTTGTACGGATCGTCGAGTTTTTTACCATTGGAATCATTTGACGATGAAGAATTTGATCCGTGGTAAAATAATATTTTAAAAATAAAAATACAAATCAAAGGTAATTATTTTAAAATTGATAATTAATGGTACTTATCAGTTCTGTTGAAGACTGGTTAGCACTTGGAAAAATAAATGGAATACAACATCCTATACCGGCAGTTGGTTTCGTACCTGTATCATCGCAAAAATTAATTAATTTCGAAATAGGAAAAGCATCCATGAGGTACATAAGTAAAAAAAGTAGAATTTTAACAAATATGGCCAAAGCTAAAAAACTTAGAAGCGATGTAGAAGAATTTCATTATTTATGGATGGATGTTGCTGTAACGAGGTAAATGATTTTGGATTTATTAATTCAACACATTTTTTTTTTTTTTATAATTGATTATATTTGTTATTATATTTAGTTATTATCCAGAAACAAATACTTGGGGAATTGTTACACTGGATGGAACACAATCAAAATTTCGCCTTCCACGAATTTACGTTATGTTTCGAGCTGAAGATCCATTAAATTTTACTTTTCGAGTTTTGGATGCTGTTTTAAGACGAAGACACACGGAAAAATTAATTAAATTTAATATTTATTGCGATTGCATGCCTCTTGAGGGTTTGGATGAAGTTAGTGAAAAATCAATGGAAAGAATTTACAAAAGTATAACGAGAAATGGACTTTTAAAAGATATTGAAGAAACTTTAAATTTGGTATGGACTCAACAATTCATGTTAATCTACCACCCTTTGACAGGATAATCTTTTGACAAATTTTTTATATATATATATATTTTTTTTCATTCAGTTAAAGGAAGACATTCAAATAGAATACAAAAAATGTTTAGCATCTTTGAGCTTTCAAAACATTATTGTTAAATATCCGGAAACGTTTAAATTTATTGAATTACCAGAAGAAAAAACAGATAAAGTTCCAGAAAAATGTCTTGTTGATACATCAATGGCTGATTTTAAGGGGACAAAAGAAAAATTTGCTTGGCTATGGATTTATGTTATAGATGAAACTTATTTGGGAATGATGCATGTTGTCACTGCTTGCTTGAAAATAAGTACAATGAATTTTTTCACAGCTAACTATGGAAAAAGTATTACTCTAAAAGAATTCGATAGCATACAAACGAGTTGTACAAGTAATGTAAGTTTAACAATTCTCAATAATTATTTTAATACATTGAAAACATTATTAGAAATTACCTTATTGTTTTTGAAAAAAGGTAAAATAATACACAATAATACAATGATTGGGATTTTTTTTTTTTTGATTTTTTATTAGCTAATAAAATTTTTGAGAAAAGAGTGGGTTGATTCTGTTGTGACAAATGTAAGAATGTGTCTTCAAGATGTTGGAAAAGGCTGGTTTAATATAAAAGAAAAATCATGGCCAATTTATGAATTGTCAAAATTGAGCAGGTTCATGGAACTCATTAAATTCAGAATGCAAACCGCTCTCAAATACTTAGTGCAAAATTCAATAAATTTATTTTTGAAAATAATTGAAACGCCCAGTGCAATTTGCCAATCTATAATCGACGAAGACTTTGTGTGGGGACCAGACTTATTAACAACACAATTCAAACCTGTTAATTTTCCTATATTTACTTTAGCATTAAACATTGGTTCAGATACTCCTTATTACACCACCAGTCCAGAATCATTTGAGGTATTTTTTTAATGCAAAAAAAAACTTGATGCAGTGATTCATTATATAATAAAATTTAACAGTTAACAGAGACATAAAAATAAATTAAAGAATTTTTTTTAGCTTTTTTTAATACATTACAGGAAATATTGATAAAATTATTTGATAATTCCATTGCTCAAAGCCATACAATACCATTGATTCATCCATATCTTTTATTGAATCTCAGATTTCCAATGTCTTTTCTTTCTTCCATTGGATTAATGGATCCCCTTGTTTCGGGAAAACGTGAACTATTAAGATCATTGATAAGAAAATCAATAATACCATTAAAAGCTTATGCTAGAGAATATAAACAATTTGCAGAGCTTTACAATATTGATGTCAGCCTTTACATGGAGCAAGTTTAATGACATATAAATTTTCTAGAAAAAATAATAATTAGTTTTAAATACTAACAATAATAAAACTTTCTAGAAAATTAGCTGCTCAAAATTTACCAGCAAGTGATTTAAAAGAAGAAATATTAAAAAACCAAGAAGAAAGAGATCGTTTAGAATTACTTATCCCAACAAGTATTACAATAGGGCCTTACATAATTGCAACTGAACTTATAAGAAACAATTTGATGGAAAAACGACAGCTCATGATTGATCAAATATTAGTTTATTTATCAGAAAGATTAGACCAACATGTGAGAGAGGTGATTTCAATTAAATTATTTTTAATTAAATACTTTTTTTCATTTCAATATTTTATTTAAAATTTTTTTTTTTTTTTACAATGGAGTCTTTTTAGGTAATTGATGAATTCGATGAAATAATGAATAAAATGTCAGAAAAGCCAACTTCAATAGAACATATATTTGAAATAAAAGAATGGCTTGAAACGGTTCCGACTACCATCAGAGGATACGATGAAGTAATAAAAAGAATAATTATGGTGAGTTTTTATTTATAATATTCATTTATTGCATAGATAAAGTAAATAAAGTCGTTTTTGTCGTGGTTTTAGGATTATGAAATTTTAGATCATTTTAGCTTCGCTTTGGAAAACGATCAATTTGAAAATAAATATGCATTAATTGGTTGGCCGTATAAATTATATTCTCAAATGGAAGCGACAACAGATTTGCTTGCAGAGGAAACAGATAAATTTTACAAAATTCAACAAGCTGAAGAAGTTCTTTTGTGGGAAAAATATGATTGGTGCGTTAACGAAGTGCAAAATCTTATGTTAGTCAACGATATAAACAAGGTAAAAATTTATTATTAATCAGGTTTTTTATTTTTCCCATAATTTTCACAACGTAAAACATTTTTCTGTGTATGTATGTATCAAAGTTTCCAATCAAGCTAACTTAAATATAAAACTAAAATTTTTCTTTTGATAAGATTCACGACACGGCAGCTCATGTTAAAAAAGTTTGGAAAGTATTAAAAGAAAATCAAGAATTAGCTGCCGTCCTTGTTAGTAGGCAAAAACTTTTTGGAGTTAAAGTTACTTCATTTGATGCTCTCTCTAAATTGACCAAAGATTTTGAACCTTATAAAGATTTATGGTTGACAGCTTCTGGTACAGTGATTATTATATTCAATTATATAACCATGTTATTACATCTGTTTTAAACATGCTTGATTTATCATAGAATGGTTGAAACATTATGATACATGGATGGAAAATCCATTGTCATCAATTGATGGTGAAAGTATAGAACGCCTTCACTCAGAAATGTTTAAAACAATGCAAAAATGTCAAAGAGTTTTTATGGATAGTCCTGAAAATTATAAAATAGCTACTTACATTAAAAATGCCATTGATGATTTTAGAACTTACATACCAATGATAGTTGCTTTAAAAAGTCCTGGTTTAAAAAGTAGGCACTGGGAAGAGATTATAGCACAATCTGGTAAGTTTACACCACATGATAAATTTTATTAGATTAAAAATTGCAACTCTTGCATAATAAACATAAAATCCTTACTTTTGTTATTATTATTATTATTATTATTTATAATTCAGTGAATGAAAACATTTTATTGTTGAAATAATGATATTAAAATAGTATTTTAAGTTTACTTTTATTAAACTTTATATTTATGTATATATGAATGAATAAGGAATTTTTTTTCTTTTTTAGGTTGTTCATTTAAAGTCACTGCGAATTTAACGTTTAAAGATTGCTTGGAAGTTGGACTTGACCATCATGCAGATCTTTTAATAAAAATTTCTGAAACGGCTACAAAAGAACATGGCATTGAAGTCTCATTGGAAGAAATGGAAAAAGACTGGGAATCCATTGAACTGGATTTACAACCTTATAAAGAAACTGGTATATTCATGTTTTACAGATATACATTTTTTAGTTTTTTTTTTTAAATATATTTTGTTAAAATATATTTTCAGGTACATATATACTAAAATTACCCGATGAAGTACTTCAAATGTTGGAAGATCACATAGTGGCAACTCAACAATTTTCGTTTAGTCCTTTTAAAGGCTTGTTCGAACAAAGAATAGACGAATGGGAAGCAAAACTTCGATTGATTTCAGCTGTTTTTGACGAATGGATCGAATGTCAAAAGTAAAAATGAAGAAATTCTTTTTCTATGTAATTTGGAAAATTAAATATTAATTAATTAAAACATCGCAGGCAATGGATGTATCTTGAACCGATATTTACCAGCGAGGATATCTTGCAACAACTTCCACACGAAAGTAAAAAGTATACATCAATGGAAAGAAATTGGAGAAGAATAATGAAAAATGCATTTGATTTACCTAAAGTATATTACAAACAAAAATTTTTTCTATAATTAAATATATTTAATAAAAAAAAACGAAATAGGGGAAATCAAGAATTAGTTTTCTCAATAAATAATAATAATTGTTTTTAGGTAATTTGGTATTGTCCCGATAAAAGACTTTTAGAATCTCTTAAAGAATGTAATTTTCTTCTAGAACAAGTTTTTAAAGGTTTAACGGAATATTTAGAAGCGAAAAGAACAATTTTTCCACGATTGTATTTTCTTTCCGATGATGAATTATTAGAAATATTGGCTCATGCAAAAAATCCTCTGGCTGTCCAACCGCATTTGAGAAAATGTTTTGAAAACATTTATAAGGTTAAATTTTATCATTATTATTATTAATATTAATTTCTTTTTTTTTTTCTTTGAATTTATAAAAATTATTTATATTTTTTTTCAGTTGGACTTTGAAAGCGATTTAAAAATAACAAAAATGTACTCGGCAGAAGGAGAATGTGTTCCTTTAGTAGAACACCTTTATCCAAAAGGTGGAGTCGAATATTGGCTTTATTTGGTTGAGGAAGCCATGAAAACTACGATTCGAGTAACGATGGGAAAATCTTTAGTCAATTTAACTCAAATCGATAGAAATAAATGGGTTTTAAGTTGGCCCGGTCAAATTGTCATTGCCGGAAGTCAAATTTATTGGACTGCTCACGTAGAAGAAGCAATCATTGAAAACACTCTTCCGAATTATATTCAGTTAATTTTAGGCCAATTGGATGGATTGAGAACTTTGGTCAAAGGTCCTTTAAAAAGAGTCGAAAGGCAAATTTTATCAGCATTGATCGTCATAGAAGTTCATGCCAGAGACGTAACGCAACAGATTTTTGAAAATAAAGTGAAAAACGTAAATGATTTTGATTGGATTAGTCAATTACGATATTATTGGGTTAATGACTCAGATTTAAAAGTAAGAAAATTTATAAAAAAACCCATTGCATTATTGTTTCAGCTTATTCCATGTTCAAATGGTATTAATATTTAGGTAAGAGCCGTAAATGCTGAATTTCAATATGGCTATGAATATCTGGGAAACAGCGGAAGGCTGGTTATAACCCCTTTGACGGACAGATGTTATTTAACACTTACAGGAGCTTTGCATTTAAAATTTGGTGGAGCACCTGCTGGACCGGCTGGAACTGGTAAAACGGAAACAACCAAAGATTTAGCTAAAGCTTTTGCTATTCAATGCGTTGTTTTCAATTGTTCGGATCAATTAGATTTTATGGCGATGGGAAAATTTTTTAAAGGATTAGCAAGGTTGAAAAAAATTTGTTTTCGATAATACGAATTATTTGCATCATTGAATATTATTTCATTTTTTTTTTTTTTTATAGTTCGGGAGCATGGGCTTGCTTTGACGAATTCAACAGAATCGACATTGAAGTACTTTCCGTAATTGCTCAGCAAGTTGTTACCATTCAAAAAGCACAAATTCACAGACTCGATAGGTAAAAGAAAAATTTATACTTTGCCATAAAACAAATTAAAACATAACAATGTTGTAATTTTTAATCAGTTTACATTAACTGGAAAAAAAAAAAAAAAAAAATTATTTTAGATTTTTGTTTGAAGGAGTTGAAATAGTTCTTAAACCTTCATGCGCAGTTTTTATAACAATGAATCCGGGATACGCAGGACGTACCGAACTTCCCGATAATTTGAAAGCATTATTTCGTCCGGTTGCGATGATGGTGCCCAATTACACACTTATTGCTGAAATATCTTTATTTTCATTTGGATTTAGTGACGCTAAAGAACTTGCAGGAAAAATCACAACAACTTTTAAACTTAGTTCTGAACAACTCAGTTCTCAGGTCCATATCAATTTCGGTATTTCGCATAATGTCTATTGTTTAAAATCTTAAAATTTTTTTTTTTTACATTTAATACAGGATCATTATGATTTTGGTATGAGAGCTGTGAAAACGGTTATTGCAGTTGCAGGAAATCTAAAAAGAGAACAACCTGAAATGGACGAACGACAAATCGTTTTAAGAGCATTGAAAGACGTCAACGTTCCAAAATTTTTAAGGGATGATTTAAAACTATTTAACGGTATAATTAGCGATTTGTTTCCAAGAATGGTTGAAGATGCTGTTGATTATGGCGGTCTCGAAGAATCCATACGTTTTTGTATACAAAATCTTATACTTGAAGATGTTGATGGTAAAAGTTTTATGATTGTTTTTTTTTGAAAACCTGATAGTATCAGGTCAGTATAATTGTCATTCTAACAAAAAAAATATTTTTGTTTTTTAATTTCAGAATATGTTAAAAAAGTAATTCAACTTTACGAAACAACCATCGTACGACATGGATTAATGATAGTAGGTCCATCCGGATCAGGTAAAACTAAAGTAATTATAAAATCAGAAAACATTTAAATATTGAACCTCGTTAAAAATTTTTATATTTATTTCAATTAATTTTCTTTTTAAAAAAAAAAAAAAAAAAAACTTTTTTAGTTCAACGATTTAAATGTATAAAATTCACGGTATTTTCAGTGTTATGAAATATTAAAAGCAGCCATGACAAAACTTCAGGGAAAACCTTCTCCCAGTGGTAATCCTTTTGAAGAAGTTCACACATATGTTCTTAATCCTAAATCGATAACAATGGGTCAACTTTATGGAGAATTCGATTTGATGACACACGAATGGCAATAAATTTTTTTTTTTTCCCTCATTATATAAAACTTTTAGTCGTAAAAAATCTAATGGCGATGAATCCGTGATTTAGGACGGATGGAATTTTACCCAGTTTAGTAAGAATCGGTACGGCTGCTGAAAATTTAGATAAGCACTGGTATATTTTCGACGGTCCAGTCGATGCCATTTGGATCGAAAATATGAACAGCGTTTTGGACGATAATAAAAAATTATGTTTGACAAGCGGAGAAATAATTAAATTAACCGAAGCGCAAACAATGATGTTCGAAGTGGCCGATTTGGCAGTGGCTTCACCGGCTACCGTATCAAGATGTGGAATGGTATATTTAGAACCTGGAATATTAGGTCTTGAACCTTTTATTAATTGTTGGTTTAAAAAACTTCCGAAGGTATATAAAAAAAAAAACAAAAAGTAACTCAATAATAAATCATAAAGTAAAAAATGATTTTTTATATTTAGCACGCGGAACCACTAATAGAATCTATGCGTACTGCTTTTAATCAATATTTATTTCCGGCATTGGATATTTTAAGAAATAAATTGAGAGAAATAGTGACATCAATTAATTCATCGATCGTTTTTACTTTTCTCGATCACATGAATATAAGATTTAGACCTTTGACTAATCCCGATGGAAAACCTTTGCCTCAAAAACAATTTCTAGCGACTTTACGTGAGTGTTTTTAAGATTTTTAAAACAATTATTTTATTATATTTTTAACGTAACCATTTTTTTTTTTTTTTTTTTTTACAGCAAATCTCGTTGTGCCCTTCGTAATATATTCTTTAATTTGGAGTGTCGGAGCAACTTGCGATAATATGGGCAGAGTCATTTTTTCTGATTGGGTTAGGGAAAGAATGAAGGAATATCAACACGAACCTGTTTTCCCATCGCTTGGATTGGTGTACGATTACAGGTAACAAATTCAATATAACGCATTAAAAAAATACGTATATATAAATAATAATAATATTATGTAAAATTAAAAAATAATAATAATTATTCACATATAACTTTTTATTTCAGGCTTCACGATGGAGGATTTTCAGATCCGATTGAAGAAAGTGAACCTATTCCTCCTTACTGGATACATTGGATGGCCGGAGTTGAATCTTTTGTTGTTGCACCTGAAACAAAATACACAGGTTTATAAAAAATTACTTTTTTTTTTAGATTTTTTTTTTTTTAAACAATAAAATTAAATAATTTTACATTTATTTTTTAGACATTGAAGTTCCAACCATAGATAATATAAGAAATTCTTGGCAATTGGGTTTGTTACTTAATTCTTATAATAATGTAATATGCATCGGACCAACGGGTACTGGTAAAACATTAACCGTCGCTGCTAAACTAGCAAGAGGAATGCATAAGAAATTTATTAGCGATTTCATCGTATTCTCTGCGAGAACATCGGCCAAACAAACCCAAGTCAGTTTGTATTTAATAATTCATCAAGTTTTTAAAACCAAGTGATTAAGTTAAACCGAAATATTTTGAATTATTCGTAGGACGTAATCGATTCGAAATTAGACAAGCGTCGAAGAAATGTTTACGGTCCTCCACCTAATAAAAGACAAATATTTTTTATCGATGATTTAAACATGCCAGCTTTGGAAACTTTCGGTGCTCAACCACCGATTGAATTATTACGTCAATGGATGGATTTTGGCGGTAAAACAAAACTCATTAATATATTCAATTGAAATAATTGATTTATCACGAAATTTTTTTTTTTTTAAAAGGTTGGTACGATCACAAAGAAATCGGAACTTTTAGATCAATTATCGATACTAATTTTGTGGCTGCAATGGGACCTCCAGGAGGTGGTAGAAATCCCATAACCCCTCGTTTATTGAGACATTTTAAATATCTTGCCTTTACCGAATTAGAAGATGATAGCAAAGTAAAAATTAATTAATTTTTAAAAACTTTTTAAAAACGTTGCCTCAAATAGTTTTTAAAATAAAAAATTAAAAAATTACAGATGGTTATTTTTGGATCTATCGTTGATTCTTGGTTAAGTCGAACTTCATCTCTTCAACATTTAACAAATAAATTAGTTGAGGAAACGATATACGTTTATAAAACGGTTTTAACCGTCATGTTACCGACTCCCGCCAAAACTCATTACACGTTTAACTTACGTGATTTGAGCAAAGTATTTCAAGGGATATTAATGGTGGATCCTAGAACGATCAATGTAAATTTTACATTCAGTCAATATAATGATGGGATTTTTTTATTAAATTAATTTTTTTTGTATATTTTCAACTAACTAAAGGACTTATCCGATCTTTTGAATTTATGGTATCACGAAAACTGTAGAGTTTTCCAAGATAGACTCGTTAATAATATGGATCAAAATTGGTTTGATGATCTTTTAAAAAAAGTCATAACCGATTATTTTTCGGCTGATGAAAAAACAGTTTTAGGTACGGAAATGGTTATTTATACGGATTGTTGTAGCGATACAAGAAATTACGAAAGGATAACAGATTTAACAAAGGTACGTTCTCTGTTTTTAACATCAAAGAGATATAATAATAATAATAATGATATGACATTTGATTAAAGTTACAAAGTGTCATAGAGGAAGGTTTGGAAGATTATAACTCCAGATCGACGGCACCCATGAAATTAGTTCTTTTTCTGGATGCTCTTTCTCACATGTGTAAAATATCAAGAATAATAAGGCAACCTTTGGGAAATGCATTACTTTTAGGAATGGGAGGCTCGGGTATGAAAGTCTTGTAAATTTTCCTGTAGTGTTTACAAGTATTATTAAATTTTGCTTTTTTTTTTTTTTTTTTTGTCAGGACGTCAGAGTTTATCCAAATTAGCTGCACATATGAGCGAATTACTTTTCTTTCAAATAGAACTTAGTAAAAATTACGGGATGACCGATTGGAAAGATGATATTAAAAATTTATTGATTCGATCTGGAATTGAAAACAGAGAATTAGTTTTTTTATTTTCCGATACGCAAGTGCGTTTTTATATTCTTCTTAGTAATTTTTCATTTTATTAACATTCAAATATAATTTATTATCGTGATTTAGATCAAGATGGAATCATTTCTCGAAGATCTTAACAGCATTCTTAATTCCGGAGACGTACCGAACATTTACACATCGGATGAATTGGATAAAATCTACGTGGCAATGAGGATTCCCGTACAAGAATCTGGATTACAATCGACTAAATCAAATATGTTTGGAATGTATTGTAGATATATAAGATCAAATCTTCATTGTGTTTTAACAATGAGGTAAAAAGGACTGAAACTTTTTTGTAAAAAAAAAATAAAAGAGAATTTTTTATAATATATTAAAAAAATTTAGTCCCATCGGTGAAGTATTTCGAGCTAGACTTCGTATGTTTCCTGCTTTGGTAAATTGTTGCACAATCGATTGGTTTTTTCCTTGGCCCAATTCAGCCCTACAAGTAAATGTTTTTTTTTCTTCTTTTTTTATTTAGTTTTAATTACGGGCTTTTTTTTTTTTTTTACAAAAAAAAAATTATTCAGAAATTTTTTTTTAGTCTGTCGCTTTACGTTTTCTCAAAGAAGTTTCGGATTTGGAAGTCAGCGATTCGATACTCGATGGTATAGTAGACACATGTCAATTCATGCATTCAAGTGTTATAAAAATGAGCCAACAGTATTTAGCTCAATTAGACCGGCACAATTACGTGACTCCCACGCTTTATCTCGAATTATTATCAAGTTATTCTCTTTTATTAAAAAAGAAAAAAAATGATTTATTATCCGCGATAAAAAGGCTTCAAACAGGTGAATGCCAATTTTTTTAATTCTTGATAACTCAATAACAAACAAAAAATCCATTAACGTGTATTTTCTTTAATAGGTTTAAAAAAAATGGAAACAACTGCTAAAGAAGTTAAAGTTTTAGAAGGGGAATTATTCAAGTTAAAACCTCATTTAGATGAAGCTGCAAAAGAAGCTGCTGCAATGATGGAAAAAATAACCGCGGATACGGTAAAAAAATTATGAATAAAATTTAAATATTTACCAATTAATCTTTAAATTTTTTTTTTTTTCTCTAATGTAGGAAATTGCCGAAGAAACTAAATCGAAAGTTGCTATTGATGAAGCACTCGCAAGTAAAGTTAAAGAAGAAGCTCAAATACTTTCGGATGATGCACAAAAAGATTTAAATGAAGCTTTACCTGCACTAGAAGCGGCAGAAAAAAGTCTGCAGGCATTAAATAAAGGAGATATAGGAGAAGTTAAAGCATTGAAAACACCACCTGTTGGTGTTATAACGGTTATCGAAACTATTTGCATAATAAAAGGGATTCCTCCTAAAAAGGCACGATCGTATCATTAATATTATTATTATTATTTATTTTATATTTATTTTAATGAAAGCTGATATGATTAGGTTCCCGGTGAAATTTATGGCACTAAAATAAACGATTATTGGGAACCTGGTAAAAAAATGATGGCCGACGCTGGTCAATTTTTAGCATCACTTCTTCATTTCGATAAAGATTCAATAACCGAAGATATGATTTTAAAATTAGAACCGTATATAAAAAATCCTAATTTTCAACCTTCGAAAATAATAAAAGTATGTTTATTATTAAAATTAAATAAATATTTTGTTTAATTTTTAATATATATATATGAAAAAATCAATATGGCGGATATTGATTAATTTTCGTTTTTTTTTTAATAAAGGTATCAAAAGCATGCACGTCTCTTTGTATGTGGGTTCATGCTATGTACAAATATTATTTCATTAATCAAATTGTAGCACCTAAAAAAGCAGCTTTGAAAGTAGCAAATGAAAAATTAGCAGAAGTGCAAAAAGTTTTGGATAAAACAAAAGCAAAAATGGCTGAGGTGAATGGTTTATAATGGCGGATTGAAATCATTAAAATAAATGGAAATTTTAATAAGTTTGGAAAAAAAATTTTTTTTTTTTTTTTTAGATTCTTAAAGGTTTGGCAGAACTTGAAAAAAAATTCAAAGAAACCGAACAAAAAAAAGCAGTACTCGAAAACAGTACAAAACTTTGCGAAGATAGAATGGATCGAGCTTTTCGATTAATACACGGATTAGCCGATGAAAAAGATAGATGGATTCATACGGTTGAAAAGTATAAAAGTGGATTAGATAATATAATAGGAGATATATTAATTTGCTCTGGTAAAATCTCTTTGTCAAAATTAAAATTATTTTATTATTATTATTATTATTATTGTGAAATGATTATTAATTATTAAAGGTTCCATTGCGTATTTGGCTCCGTTTACGGATTATTATAGAAGAAAATTATTAAAATTATGGACGAATCAAATATCTGATAAAAACATACCCCATACATTAAAATGTGATCCCGTTTCCATTTTGGGAGATCCCATTTTAATACGTCAGTGGCAAATCTATGGACTCCCGAGAGATTTTTTAAGTATTGAAAATGGTGTTCTTGTGGCTAATTCGAAACGTTGGCCACTTTTTATCGATCCTCAGGGTCAGGCAAACAAATGGATTAAAAACATGGTATAACCTCCTATTATTTCTTCCCAATAATTCTCAACGAAACCTAACTCAAGCTCCAATCAAAGCAAATAAAGTAAAATAACGAATTCAGGTATATAAAAAAATTATTATTTAAGGGAAAAGAACATGGAATAACAATATCGAAATTATCGGATAAGGATTTAGTAAGAACTTTAGAAGCTTCTATAAGATTTGGTAAACCTTGTTTGATCGAAAACGTCGGTACGGAATTAGATCCAGCTTTGGATTCTGTTTTATTGCGTCAAGTATTTAAACAAGCTGGAACTTGGGTTCTTAAATTGGGTGACACAATCATTCCATATAATAATGACTTTAGGTTATACTTGACGACAAAATTAGCGAATCCACACTACGCTCCAGAAGTTTTTATTAAAGTCCTTTTGATAAATTTTGCTTTAGTTCCAAGGTAACCTTTCAAATATACTTTTTTTTTATAATATGATTTTAATCAAAAAAAAATTTAATTTTTTTTTTTTAGCGGGCTTCAAGATCAATTGTTAGCACTTGTAGTCATGCAAGAACGTCCCGATCTGGAAGAAGCTAGGAGTATGTTGGTTGTAAGCAGTGCACAAATGAATCAAGAATTACAAGAAATCGAAGATAGAATTTTATACAAGTTGAGCGTATCGGAGGGTTCACCGGTGGATGATGTTGATTTGATACAAACTTTAGAAGCATCAAAATTAAAATCTGAAGAAATCAAGGTGTGTAGTATTATTATTAGTTTTTAATTATTATTACTCATTCTTGTAATGTTTTTTTGTTAATTCTGATAAAAATTACATTACCAACAGCAAAAAGTTCAAGCAGCCGAAATAACTCAAACTGAAATTGATAATACGAGGGCATTGTATATTCCAGTAGCAAATAGAGCTCAAATTTTATTTTTTTGTTTGGTTGACATGTCAAATATTGATCCCATGTATCAATACTCGATGGATTGGTTCGTTAACATATTTATCAATAGCATGGCAAACACGGAAAAAACAGGTAATTCTTGTTGTAATTGTTTTTTGGTATTTTTTTTTTAAGGAATCGAACCCTAAAATAAAATTTTTTCTTACAGGAGAAATTAAAACGAGACTCGAAACAATAAACGATTATTTTACATTTTCATTATATGCAAACGTTTGCAGAAGCTTATTCGAAAAAGATAAACTTTTATTTGCGTTTCTTGTATGCGTTAGAATTTTAATCGATTCGAATAATATCAATCCGGAAGAATATCAATTTTTGCTGGCTGGAGGCGTTGCTAAAAAAGTCAGTGAACGATTTGTATCTATAAATGTAACAAAAGATTGTAGAAGAAAAGTAGTTAAATCCGTTATTAGAAATAATTAAGAACTTTGGTTACAAAGGTTTTCTTTTTTGGCAGAAATACAACAATCCAGCTCCCAATTGGATAACGGAACGAGCCTGGATTGAAATAACATCACTTGATAATCTTCCCTCGTTCGAACGTCTCGTCAACGAATTTAGTTCGAGTGTTGATGGCTTTAAAAATATTTACGATTCCGTAGAGCCTCACAGGTATTTGTCCATTCGTAAAAATTATATTATGGTTTTTTCAAAAGTCGCTAACTAAAAAAAAAAAAAAAATTTTTAGGCATAGTTATCCGCAACCGTGGAACACTGAACTTACCATGTTTCAAAAAATAATTTTTTTAAAATGTTTGAGACCGGATAAAGTTAGAAATGCCATGCAAGATTTTTTATCTGTAAAACTCGGTCAACAATTTATTGAACCTGTAACAAGTGATTTGCAATCAATGTACAAAGAATCCACTCCTTTTAATCCTTTAATATTTGTTTTATCTGCCGGTACTGATCCAGCTGCTGAATTAAACAAATTTGCCGACAGGGTAATTTCAAATAAAAATATATATAAACTTTATTTAGGAATCCATTTTAAATTTATTTTCCTTTTTTTTTTTTTTTTTTTAGATGAAAATGTCAAAAAGATTCGAAACTATTTCACTGGGTCAAGGTCAAGGTCCGATAGCAGAAAGAATGATGGTTAACGCCATGGATTCTGGATCTTGGGTTTATTTTCAAGTGTGTTAATTTTTGTAAAAAAAAAAAATAAATTTTTATAAAATTTCCAACTTTAAAAAAAAAAAAAAAACCTTAAACTTTTTTTTTTAGAATTGTCATTTAGCTCCCAGTTGGATGCCTAAAATGGAACGATTAATAGAAAGTATTAATCCAGAATCTGTTCATAAAGAATTTCGTCTTTGGTTAACGTCGACTCCATCACCTCATTTTCCAGTTTCCATTTTGCAAAATGGTAGTAAAATGACCGTGGAACCTCCTCGAGGAATCAAAGTACTGTCTCGTATACACATAAAGTTTTAAATAAAAGTCTTTCGATTCTTTATTATGAAAAATAAATTTTAGGCGAATCTATTAAAAGCTTATTTAAATCAAGTACCAGAATTTGCGGAATTTTTCCATTCGGAACATCAAAAAGCGCAAATTTTCAAATGGCTTTTATTCTCTCTCTGTCTCTTTCATGGAGTCTGTTTAGAGAGGAGGAAATTTGGTCCACTCGGTTTTAATATACCATACGAATTCACAGATGGCGATTTAAGAATATGCGTTTCACAATTATATATGTTTCTAAGAGAATATGCCGACATTCCATTTAAAGTAATCACATTTTTTTTTTTTTTTTGTTTAATTTTGTGTGACAAGGAGAGTAAATTGAAAAGGTTTAAATTTTTATTTAAAGGTATTAATTTATACGGCGGGTCAAATAAATTACGGAGGCCGTGTCACTGACGATTGGGATAGAAGATGCATTATGAATATGTTGACAGATTATTACAACATCAAAGTTTGCTCTTCCGATCATTATTTCGACGACAAAAAAATTTACCATCAAGTAAGAAAGAAAGAAAGAAAGAAAGCAATTTTTTAGTGATGTTAACGTTTGAATTGTAATAATTAATAAATAAATAATTTGTCGATTGAAATGACAGCTTTCAACTGAGGCAAACCTAAATGATCATTTAACCTACGTCAAAGGCCTACCACTGAATGATGATCCTTCTCTATTTGGTCTTCATGCCAATGCCGACATCAGCTGTGCACTTGCAGAAACATCTAAAGCATTGTCAACTTTGCTCTCAATTCAACCGAAACTTTCAGTTAGTGAGGCTTCTAGTCAAGAAGAAGTTACCGGAAAAATGGCAAAGATAATTTTAAGTAAAATTCCTGGTAAAATAGATCTACAATTAGCTCTTGCAAAGTGAGTTTTTATACACGAAACTTATATTTAATTAATAATGATACAGGCACGGCAAAACCTGAGATCAAATTGTCATTTTAGGTATCCAGTCCTGTATGAGGAATCACTAAACACTGTTTTAACGCAAGAAATAATAAGATACAATAAACTTTTAAATGTGATTCAAACGACTTTAAAAGACCTTTTGAAAGCATTAAAAGGTTTGGTTGTCATGTCAGCCACATTGGAAGAAATGTCTTTAAGTATTTTTAATCAAAAAGTACCCACAGCTTGGAGTTCTAAAGCTTATCCATCATTAAAACCTTTAAGTAAGTATTTTTTTTTTTTTTAATTAGCTTAAATAATAATAATAATTGTTGAAAAATTTAATACTGACAAGGGTAAAAAAAAAAAAAAAATTCTTTTCATAAGGTGCTTGGGTAAATGATTTAGACAAAAGGATAAATTTCATACAAAAATGGATAAACGAAGGAATTCCTCCGGCATTTTGGATTTCCGGTTTTTTTTTCCCACAAGCATTTTTAACCGGAACGTTACAAAATTTCGCGCGAAAATACATAATATCAATCGATGTGATATCGTTTAGTTTTCAGGTGATTGATTGATCGAATATAAAAAAAAAAAAAAAATTTTTTATTTTATTACAAATTTATTTTTTCATAATTACAGATAATGGTAGCTCCTCCTACGAAAAGACCAGACGATGGTTGTTGTATTTACGGACTTTTCATAGAAGGCGCACGATTTGATAAACATTTGAATCGGTTGATGGAATCTAAACCCAAAGAACTACACACTGGTAAGTGATAATAATAATAATATTTTTTTTAAATGTCGTAGTATCGTGCACTTCTATGTAGGCAAATTATTTCACTCTCTTTTTTTCGTTTCCAAATTTTTTTTTTTTTTAGAAATGCCTTATATTTGGTTAATCCCTAAAGAAAATTATTCTCTTCCCCTTACCGGAATATACGAATGTCCCGTTTATAAAACATTAACAAGAGCGGGTACCTTATCCACAACCGGTCATTCAACCAATTACGTTTTAGCTATTGCTATCCCCACAGATAAAACACAAAGCCATTGGATTAAACGGGGAGTCGCATTGATTTGTGCATTAGATTATTAACTTAAATTACTAAAACTATTTAATAATAATAATAATAATAATAGCAATACAAAATAAATTTAAAATTATTCTGACCAATTTTTAATAGTATGCGGACTTAGTTTAAATAATTTCTTTTATCGAGGGATTTAAAGAAATCAACAAAAGAATTAAACAAAATTTAAATTATTTTATTAGAAAAAATTTTTCATTAAACAATCTGGAATAGGAAATTTTTTATCTTCGTCTTCTTGCTCTTCTATCAAGCAACCCAAGAGTTTTGGTACATCCACGATAGTTCCAGATACCAATTTCATAAACCTACTCTTATCGTCTTTATCGGCCATTTGATAAGACATCAAGAGTCTTTGACAAATGTATTTGTCACTTATTGAAATATTTCCCACTTCTATATATTTTTGCTCGTGACAAGAATACATTTGAATGCTAGCCCTTAAACATTCCCAGCACTCTAGGGAAGAAGCGTTGACGTAAACAACTCTAAAATGATGTCCCAATTGTTCGTACAGATTAATAACGATATTTAATGTTTTCCCGAAAATTGACATCATTTCGTTATAATTGTCCGCAGTGAGTGCAAACATATCGACGCAAGTTCTTTGCCAAAGGTTGAACAATCCTGATGATGATTCATCATCTTGCTCTTGAAGTGTGGGCTTATACTGTCGTCCGACAGTAAAATACTTCAAGGGTAAAGATGAGAAACCTATTGTGTATTTCGTGTGAAAAGCACAAAATGGATAAATGGAAGCACCCCCGACTAAATGCAATCTATAATTCGGTTGTACTTTTTCATTCGGTAATAAAACTGTAAAAATTGAATTGGGATCTGAATGATCGGCTCCGCATCCTTCCACAACTAAACTCCTAACAAAATCAGGATTTGAAAATGGTATATATTCATCTGCCTTAAGACCTTCCGAAAAGTAAGAACTCGTTGCCAATTCGAAAAGTGCAGCCTCACTTTTAAGGTAGCATAATGAGGGATCCCTATAATCGATCAGGTTTTGCTTTTGACCAATATCTAAATGACTGTATTTTTGATTGATTATTGGCCTGTCCTTATACTGGTGCACTATTTTGTCTTCTCCATCAGGAGTATCCTTATGCAATTCATTAGGCAGTGATAAACCTTTCATAATGACTTTTTCTTCGACTTCCCAAAAAGCTTTCATTAGAGTTTTCAAATCTTCTCTTACTATTCTACCTTCTATTTTCAATTTTTCCATTTCTTGCTTCGCTTCACCATCATTCCCAATCTTTTTCAGATCCTTTATATTATCAGCTATCTGAGTCTTTCTTTTTTCTAATTGTAATTTTGTTAATTCCAAATATTTTAAAAAATCCCACAACGATTTGAGTTTCAAAGGATCTATTTCTAATTTTCTTCTATCCACATTTTGTTTAAGCTTAGATATTTCTTCAAATTTTTTTTCCAGGTCTATATAAGGTTGAGTTAATGTTGTCGCTAACGGTGGTAGGCAATTGGCAGTTAATTTAGACATCCATATATACCTGGCAATGATTTTTTTTTGTTGACTTTTAAATACATTTTTTATATACAATGCCATTTTAAGGTTTATTCATTGCAAATTTCCATTTCATGTAAAGGCTGAGTTTCTATTCGTCTTCTTTTAGGCTCTATAAAATTCCCTTTACCAGCAGCTCTTTCGGAATCTTCTATGGTATAAGGTTCTTCTTCTAAATCCTTAAGTCTACGTTTATGCCCTTTCGATCGAAAATGTTCTTTAAGTGCTACTTGATCAATAAAATACCTCCTGTAAATTTAATTACTAACAATTAAGATTTGAATAACAGTCATTTACAAAAACTAACCTCTTAATAATTCAAAGATAAAAATTATAAATGATTTTAAAATATTACTTACGCACAGTGAATGCAGTAAAATTGAGCACATCCAGGTTTATTTAAATCTATTTCTTGATGTAATAGCGAAGAAACTTTTTCTGGTTTCAAGTCCTCATTTATCTAAACAGAGAAAAAAAAAAGAAAAGAAAATTGCTTTAAATAATTAATATAAATAAAAGAAAGGGTGACATTTATGCAAAAGATGAAAAAAAATCTATTTTACATATGTTATAAGAGTGCATACATAAGTCACATTTTGCAAAACCCAAAAATTTTTATCGATTTAGATATAATTTCGAATAAATTTACAAAAACATGAAAGTATTGTTTTTCCGGAAAATTTACTCGAAATAATTATAATTGAATTCATAATTTTTTCTTTTGTTAAATATAAAATAATGAAGGGTATCGGCATTGAAATTAATAATTAGATTTAAAGACATGTTCGGGGTTCTAAACATTAGCCTTTTTTCCGTTTATGTAATTATTACCTCATCTAAATCTTTTCTACGATTTCTGGTTCTCCAACGTTTTTTTTCGCGTTTATTTCCCTGGTAACTCTTTTTACGTTTGCACGGCATTTGTTTAAATAATGGTTTAAATAACTAAAATGAACTTATTATGCTACCTACAGAATTCAAAGGTTTTACCTTGTATTGAAATTTCCGTGTCAATTAATGCTGCAATCTATTGGCGAATAATATAATGAAATTCAGTGTTGCCAAGGCTTCGGGACGCGCACATTCATTAATTTTCATATCTCAATCAATAACAAAGTTATGTAGTGTTATTAAAATGCTTGAAACGTAAAACTACCACATCTAACTTGCCAGTTTTTATATTTTTCACGATATAAATACAATATTATTTAACTTGTCTTATTATAAGTAAAATAACCGCTCCCATTTCGGCTTGGCAATTCTTTGTGAGGACGCCATTTTGTGATTGCGAGCATAAAGAAACGCTCTAGAAATATTTAAAAAAAAAATGATTTAATGTTTTATTTATATCAAAACATATAATTTGTGCTGACTGTTATAAGTAAAAACAAATGAGACAATGTTTGTTGTGATGACGGGTGGGTCAACTTGCGCGGCATGAGGAAGCTCATTCAACTCTCACTCGCGAAGTAGATAGCTGCACCAGAGGCAGTCGTATCTTATTCATGGGTTTCCTTGTCTAATGGACAAATAACATTTAACGGGCGCTCGAACTGGCCCCCAAAATGGATCGGTTCGACGACCCTAAGAGCTATCGTCAGAAAAGGGAGTCCTTCACCCGTTCCTTGCAACATTTCCACGAAACTAGAGGGTAGGTTTTCAACAAAAAAAAAAAAAAATTCCAAAAAATTTCAAGTTTTATGTTTTTATACGATCTTTTCACTTCAAAAACGTTTCCTTTATTAAAATACAAAAAAATTTCCCAAACTAATTTACCCTTAACGAATTTTTGCATTAAAAATATTGTTACCATACTGTAGTGTATTAATTCCATTACTACATAATGATAGTAGTAAATTTCTTTATATTTTAAATTATTTTGTTATCACAAGTTTGTTATTATATATCACTTTAATACTTGTCAAGTATCAAGTCTCAAAACAAGTAAAAATTTTTGTTTTTTTTTTAAAATTCTATTAATTTCAGTGAGGTTGCAATAACAGTATTATATGGTAAAAATCATTAATTTTTTTTTTTCATAACTTTTATTTTACAGAATTTGTTTTTAATCTTTTACCCTAAGTTCATTTGTAATATTTCAAAAGATATTTAATTTTATATTGGTTTTATGTGTTTTTACAATTTACAGTGAGTGATTAAGCAAAAAAAATTTTTTTTTTAAAAGGCATTCTACCTTAATAGAATCTTTAAAATATTTTATCATTATTATTAGTTCAAAATAATCATTCTAAAAATTCAACTGTTAAAATTTCAAATCATATAGAAATTTTTTGTCACTTATTTTCAACTTTAATGGTTTAAAATTTATTATTTATTAGTGTGCACAAAGTTTTATTTATTAATATTTAGTTATTACCTTTTTTTATAATATTTAATAAATAGAATTCAGTAAATCAGTGAGTGTGACTTATGTATCCGAAAAACATTATGACAAACTTAAAAATCTTAAATCGGTTTTTAAACTGTAAAACATTTTAATGCTGGAATACGTTTGTTTCATTACAGTAATATTACTGTTTGTTTGTTTGTTTACAAATTTTAAATAAGTGGTATTAGTGACACTATTAGGAAGACAATCATTAGTTCTATCATAAAATGTTTTTTTTTTTAATAGGAAATCAATTTCAAATATATATATAGATAAAGCTATTATATTTAATAGTATTATTATTTACATAAACTTATTTCCAAAAAATTATTTTTTTGAGTTTTTACTAAATCCTACCCTTAAATAAAATGTACATGATATTCGTTTGTAGATGTTTGGTAGTGCAAGAAAATTAAATTTTTTTATTTAACTATATTGAATATTTATATTATTACCTTCATTTTGAGTTTGTCAATTTTTTTTTTTTTGTATAATTTATTTTTCCATATTATTAAATCATGAACGCATAATTACTAATTTTTTTTTTTTTTTAAAACAATTTTAATTCTTTTTTTAATTTAGTTTTTTTTGTTTTTAATGATTTGTAAAATTAAATTTTAACTAATCAATTGTTCATTCAATTTAATTTATTTTAAGGTTTTTCTTTTTTTTTTTTTTTTTTTTTTTGTCACAATTTAATCAAAGTTTTTAGTTTCATAGTAGTAAACAAAAGGAGGGAAGGGGGGGAGGGGAGAAAAAAAAAAAACAATCTTGTTGTTGAATTGTTATTACATTCTTTATTTTTAAAATTTTTTAGCGCGCCTTTATTTCACATTGGCAATAGGTTGTGATGAAAAAAAGATTACTTTTACACTCCTACCGTTGAAAAAAAAATTTTTTTTTTTTTTTTTTGCGTTTTTAAAATTTATTTAATTAAAGTTATTTTTGTTTTTTTTTTTTTTTCTCCATATAGGACACCGTTTAAGAAAATTCCCCAATTTTGCGGCAAGGAAGTGGATTTATTTCGATTGTATAATGTAGTGACACAACGTGGAGGATGGGTTAAGGTAAGAAATAACAATAAACAATTTTTTATTATTATTTATTTTTTTATTTATATTATTAAAACCTTCTATTTGCCAATCATATTCGAAACGATTGAATTTGCCGTTGTCAATCTTGTTAGATTCTTTAAATCCAAATGATTTCCTTTAAAAAAAAAAAAAAAAAAAAAAAGATTTCACAGGAAATATGACCGTTATTAACAGGCAATTAATTAAAAAATGTTTACCTTTTGTTTTTGTTGTAAATGTCATAGTGTTGTTATATTTTTACACTTTCTTTCATTTTTTTTTTTTTTGGCTTTGATTGAATAACATCTATTTAATTACACAAATTTAATACTTTTAATTTGATATATATATATATATATATATATATATATATATATATATATATATATAAAAAAGAGTTTTATTAAGGAGGTTCGAATTTTTAAATAATTAAAATGCACATTCAATCCCATCACAAAAACGGTTTTTTTTTTTTTTTTTTTAGTAATTTAACTCGATTTTCATTTTGATTTATTTATTTATCGAAGAGGTTAATAAATAGTTATTAATGCAGGTTAGTTGATTAAATGAAAACTATATTGAAAATCATTTATCAATCTTCACAACATAAATTAATTTGAATAATGTACTTTGTTGGATTTGAAAAAAAAAAATAATAATAATAATAATAATTTTTTTTAACGGTTTGGATTCAAAAAAAATAATGCATGCGTTAATTTATTTACTTGACAAAATTTTTTGTTAATTAAATTTTATGATTTAATTTGTGAATTATGTAATTGATAAAGAGAGTAATGAGTTTAAATCAATATTTGACATGTTTTTTTTTTTTGTCTCCCCAACTTTAAAAGTCGGTTTTTTGTAAATTACGCAGACGCATCACTTTATTCGATAATTGCACAAAAGCCCCATCACGTGATATGATGGTCCTATTCCAGACCAAAAGGTGATTTACGATCAATACCTCATACGCGATCAAGGATTCCCGTATTATACCCGTTACATTATTTTAAATTTAATCATTGTTTTTTATATTTATTTAAAAAAACACCCCCTCCCTCCCCCACGGAGAGTAACAACACCGTTCGAAATTTGTAAATTTTATTTTATTTAATTTTTAGGTCAATAGAAGTAATCAATGGAAAGAAATTTTACAAGAGTTCAACATACCAAAGGGATGCGTGAACGGGGGAAACGCACTCAAACAAATTTACCTTAGGTATGCAAATAAATAATTATTGCACGTTAAAATAATTAAATAAAAATAACACAAGGTTTAAGGTTTAAGGTTTTCATTCATTAATAAAAAAAAAAAAAAAAAAAAATTTCAAGCGTTGATTTAAATTAATTTTTTCTACGGTTATTCATTAAGAAAAGAATAGGTCGTTAAATTTTTCTTCATGTATTTACAATTAAAATTGTTAAGAGAGAGAGAGAGAGAGAAAAAAACCTTAAATTTTCTTCGTTCTTACCAAATTTCGTGTTTACATTTTGATTTTCCATTTTCCGATGAGACGGTTGGTGAAAAAAAGACACGGAGGTGAAATGAAAATTTTTCTCGTATGCATCGCGGAACTTTTGAACGTTTAATGGTGGCAGTGGCGGCAGTGTGTGTTCACGGACGAAGATTTTTTTGTTTGTTGTTGTTGTTGCCTCGTACTCGATCGCTGTTTAGCGAGACGAGAAAGTTTGTTTCGTTCGTCTTTATTTCTCTTAGCGTGCTCACTGCCCACTCGACGTCTGCACAGTGACTAGACTTTTACAACGTGGCCTACGCGTAAACCACGTGCTCCTGGTCGTACTATCGGACATGAATGAAAATTCCACTCCTTCCTAAATATCTGTCACAGTCACAGCTTCAACCTTGTGAGAAAAAAAAAAAAAAAAACTACGATTTCAAAATTCTTATCGCATATCGATTGTGAGGAGTCGCGCATTTGATCTTCGTTTGGTTAATACAAATTTTATTTATTTAATTTTAAAAATTTTACCTCGATACGTATACACAGTAGTAGTCTCTTAATTTTGACTATTAATAAAATAATATTTTTTTTTTTTTAATAATAATAATAATTTTTTAAACAGAAATTTAATTTTTTTTTTTTTTTTTTTAATTAGATACTTAGATCGTTATGAAAAAGTCCACTATTTGGGTGAATCAAGTGACCGGCACGATATTGATGAAGAAGATATTGAAACTCGTCACAGGAGATGGAGTACCCGGTCCATACATACCGTTCCCCTAACATACAACCATCATCAACATGTTATAATTGGTTTGTTATTTTTAACACGTACAATAATAATAATAATATTTTCAATAAAAAAAATTCAAAATTTTTTTTTTTTTTTTTTCAGATAATCTTAGAAAATTTAATGGCCTCTCATCCGACATTTATAAAGCCTCCGATTATGATAGGTTAGCACTGTCATTAGTTTCTCCATTACCAAACGAGCAGGATTTTGCTATAAATGTATGCACCCTCCTGTCGAACGAAGGGAAACATACGTTAAAATTAGACAAATGCCCCAGGATCGTTGATTATTTGCTTGCTCACGCCGGGGTTTACAATCATTGTATGTATTGCCTTTACCATTTTTTTTTTTTTTGACTAAATGGAAATAAATTAATAAAAAAATTTGAATTCATTTTTTTTTTTTTTTTTTTTTTTTAGCTAATCTTCGGGTATTATTTGAAGAAGTCTACGGTAAGATTCGGGGTCATTCATTATCAAATTTTTGGAAAGATGTTTTAGAGCATAACGAATTGTTGGATCTTACGAATGAAAATAATTTTGTTAAAAAACCTCCGAAAAAGTTTAGAGTTTTTCAACCCGCACATTTTCGAACTTTTAACAATTACGATAATTCCACTCGTCCGGAAATCGAATCGACCGCCCATACGAAAAATCTAAACCCCAAAAAATGCGATTGGAAAATGGTTAACGATATTGTTGTTTCATCTCGAAATGAAATTAAGGGAAAAAATGAATCTGATGCTGTAGTCGTGAATTTAAATGAAAAAAATGAATGCAGTATTCGACATCTCTCAAAAACCGACGAAACTAGTGTTAGTGATACGTGTAACAATACTGATAAAAATGAACTTGACGCGGTTGTTACTGTTGTTGACAACACAAACGAATCAGTGATTGTAAATAATGAAGAAACCGAAGGTAAAAATTCAAATGTATTTAAAATAAAAAACCTGAGTGGAAATGAAAGTACGGATATCATTCCCGATTTTTCCAAGTGCGTTGAAAATAATTTTACCGTTAATTCAGACTTGAGCAGTAAAACTGTCGAGAGTGAATCCGTGTTATCTAGAAGTAAATTTGATGATATTGTTAAAAGTACTGATAAATTAAATTTAAATATGAATGCGAATAATATTACTTGGTCGAACTCGGTGGTGGATTGTGATGAAAAAGACTCGGAAACAGCCTTGGATAGTTCGGAGTTGAAAATTACCTCGACATTAACGGAAACCACACGATTCTGCCATAACAAACCCATTGATTTGTTTTCTTCCGAATCGACAAACATTTCAACGGTGGAGAATCAAAGCGATGTCGATTTCAACGATACATTAAATAATTTAGAAAAATCAGCTTTAATCGAAGAGGAAAATGAAAGGTTAAAAGAAGAAGAGGAGGCTAGAAAAATTGAAGAGGAAAGGTTAAAAAGTATAGAGGAAGCCAAAAAAATTGAAAAGCAAATGAAAGAGGCGGAATTTTACGAGGCGTTGCTGAAAAAAGAAATGGAAAAAAAGAAAACGTTTTGTTGGGAAGAAAATTCCGTCAAAAAGAATCATAATAATAATAATAATAATAATACGAGAGAAAATTCGTTAAAAATAGAAGCTGAAGATTATGAATTATTTTGCCTGGGTCGTGAAAATGGGACTAGCGATTATATAGGACAACGTGTTCTGCAGGTGAGTTTTTTGGAAAATTCCAATACTTGGTTCGTGTTTTTTATTTTAATAAAAATTTGTTGTGTTGTTTACAGGTGGCCCAAATATTACGAAACTTGACCTTTTGTGAGGAATCCATGCAAGTGATGGCAAAAAATTCAACTTTTTTAAGATTTCTCCTACTCTGTATCAATTCAAAATGGTCTTGTTTGCATCAGCTGGGTTTGGACATGCTGGGAAATATTTCGTCTGAGCTAATCATAGAGGATCCATCGGTGGATCAAATTTTTAAAGCATTTTTTTGGACCGTGCACCGCGGAATACATCATTCTAATCGTTTTTTTGTTATTTCTTGCCTTGAAATTTTAAATAAAATTTGCCAAAAAGATGAAAATGAAGACGTCGTGTGTAGAAATTTAGATCAAAACGTACGTAAGGAAAACATTTCAGTCAAAAAAGGTCAAATTTTTAAAAACAGATTAATATTATTATTATTTTTTTTTTTTTTATGTAATTATAGATTTATAATCAAGTTTGCCGTCTCCTCAGTCTTCATGACATAATGATTTTATTGTACACTTTGGAATGTTTGTATTCAATGTCGTCCATGGGTGAAAAAGCATGCACATATATATGTCGATCAAAGGGAGCCGTTGAAATGCTGTTGGCTTTAATAACAGTTGAAGTAAAAAAAATTTCCTTTTTTTAATTTTTAAAATATTTGTAATTTTTTCAATGATAATAAAAATTAAATTTTTATTCATAGGCTCAAAGTTACGGACCAAAGGCGTGCATTTTAATGCGCGTTATCGAAACTGTGTCTGGAGCAGTAACTCCCAGCGTCTCAACCGTTCCTTCTTCCGCCACTGCTGGTTCTAATTCTCAAACTCAAGTATCACCTGGAGTGGGATCTGGCGTGGCACAGACTTCAGTTTCCATTGCAGCACCTCCTGCTATGACCGTTCAAACTGCTACAATACCAAAAATAATTCATACTTCAAACATAGTTCGGACCGGCTCACCTAGTAAATATCATAAAATATAGAATAAGAAAAAAAAAATTTGTTTTTTTTTAAAAAGTGCGCCATTAAACTAGTAATTACTAACGTTTCAGAAACAGTGGTTGGTATGCCCATGGCAGCTGTGGCAACTCCAGTCCAGCTGGCTCCTGCTTGTACAACTGTAATGCAAACTTTGCCGACAATTCAACAGCAACACGCTCATCAGCAAACAGTACAAGTAAATTTATTTTTTAATAATTAAAAAAAAATTAACGTCCACTACATTTATCTTACTTGAGAATTTTTTTTTTTTTTTTTTTTGTGTTTTAAACTCTAAACTAATAATAATATTTGCAGGAAAACGAACAATTTGCATTAGCCTGGCTCAGAGCTACGTTTGAATTAAGTGCCGGAGGAAAGGTAGAGCAGCAAGACTTATATAAAAGATATGTGGAGTCGTGCAATAAAATGGGTAGAAAAGGAATTATTGCGTCCTTACATTTTCCTCGTTTTGTTAGGTCAGTATGGCGTCGTGACGTAAAAATTTTACGTTTCGCGCACATCAATACATGATAAGTTAAATTTTTTTTTTTTTTTTTTTTTTCTTTTTCAGATCCGTTTTTGGTGGAACTGTTGGGCCAAAATCTCATCCCGTTCCTGCGACCGATCTCAAACCCGGGGGTCCGACCACTCTTTTTTACTACGAAGGAATAAAGGTGCGCGATGTTCCCCTGACGATAAACATCAAACTTGTCCCGGTGACCGAAGTCCCCCGACCAGTGATGAAAAAACGTCCCTCGGCGACGACTCCCAAATCTAAAGCCAAACGTAAAAAACCCGAGTCTCCGCCCTCGCCTATATTGAAGGCGCAGCTTATTTCACCGAACAAGCCTTCCCCTCCTTCGCCTTCCCCTGCTTTTCCCATGTCCGAAGGCAAAGTACAGGTAAGTTTTTTCTTTTCTTTTCTTTTTTTTTTTTTTCTTATTTTTTTTTCGTCCCCATCCCCCCCCCTCTCGTCAAAAAAAACATTTTTTTTTTTTTTTTTTAATAGTTTTAAATTAATTATTATAAAGAAAAACGTTTTAATTAGTAATTTTTTTTTAGGAATACAATAATTTACAATTTTAAGCAGTTATTTAAAACTTTGAAATACAAATAAGAAAGATTAGATCGAACATTTGATTATTTGAAATTGATTTTTACATGATAGACTTCAAATGTTCGTTTTTTTTTTAACGCGGTGGCTTTTTTTTTTTTTGCTGTTAATACTTCTTAATATTGAGAAGAGCCTTAGAGTGCATGTTGTTTGTTTTTAAATTAGATGTGTAAACTAGATTTGATTGTTGTAAATGTGCTGTAAAGGTATCAACTCAAACTCATCCTGGTTCGATTGCCGTGGGGCATAGTTCTTCACCCCCTTGCACGCCTCCTCCTCCGCCGATGGATAATTCAACGTTAATCAAGAGCCTACTGGCGTCGAAAGTAAGCGAAATCTGCATGACCGCGCCTATTGGCATGCTATCCGATAACCCGCAGGTTTGTCTTTTTTACAAGTAACTTTTAATAATAATAATAATAATAATACATTCAAGTAGTGGAAGTGACATTTCTTAAACGTTCCGATACACATTATATAAGTATAATTATCATTACGATGCGAAAAACGCAAGAAAAGCATAAATTTTTTTTTTTTGATTTTATGAATATCTATTTTGATTTACCAAAACTAAAAATCAAAGTGTGTTGTTATTTTCTCTATGCTTTTTGAAGCATGTACGATATTTAATTTTTTGTTTGAAAGAAATTGTTTTGTGCGTGCGTGTGTGCGTGCGCGTGTGTGTGTGTGAATTTTTTTTTTTTTTTTTTTTGTATTGTTTTGCATCGTTTATTTTTGCATGTTTTATTAACCTTTTTCCCGTGACATCCTGCAGAACCGAATTCCTTAACCGAGAGCTATTCAATGGGAAAATCCTGAAATGAAAAAAAAAGACCGCCTTTTCGTGATCGCTCAAGAAAGAATTGTTATGCTTGCGGAAAGAAAACGTAGGAAAGGAACGATGTCCCCTTTATATAAAAAAAAAAAAAAAGCCGTAAGATTATCACAAATTTAAAAAAATTCCTCATCGATTGATTTTTAATCAATAGTTTAGACTTAAAAATTACACGTAAGAAAAGGAAATCATTATTCCCGAACGTACAGTAATAATAATAAAAATTATATTAATATACACTAATATCGGTAATGCAGAGAATGTGTATTAATTTTTATTCAATTAAAAATAATAATAATAATAATAATAATATATCGTTTGTTAAAGTTTGTGAAGTGTGCACACATAATTAAAATTTCTGTGCTCAATAGTCTTGGCTTTTAAATTCACATAATACGTATATATATTTGTTTTGGCCGTATATTTAAATAAAAAAAATTAATAAGGAATAATTATTATATTTGTTAATGATTTTAAAATAGTGTTAATTAAATTATAATTTTCCTTTAAATAAGGGAAAATTATATTGGCGAGTTTTTTACTCACTCACTGGTCGAGGTCGATATGATATAAATTTAAAAAAAAAATAAAAAATAAAGAAAAAATAATAATTTATATATTTTGTAAAGGTCACACAAAGACAGCAGCAGCAAAAGATACTTCAACAGCAACAACAACAACAACAACAAATGCTTTCCAAGTCGGATGTTCCACTCAAATCAAAAGTTTTCAGATTAAATGGAATAATACAGGATACGTTGACGTCAGAAAATCATTTGACACCTTCGATTGTCAGACTAAACAAAGAATCACCACAACCAATTACGACAACCATTTGTAGCGTAGGAAACCCGCTTAGACCAAAGACTCCCAAGATAGATGGAGAAGATTCGGATTCTATGGCTTCAACGAGTAGAGATTGTGCTACAGCAGGTATGATTTGTTTGTTGCGCATCAGGTTAATAATCGTCAATTGTTATTTTTTTCGTTTTATTTAATTCCAGACGGTGGAAATGCGTCATCGTTTGAAGATAATGATAATTCTTTGACTAGTTTCGAGGGTATTTTTAACGGGACATCGGAGCCTTTAGATTTAGACGCACCCGTGTCGTCGATAGTCAAAGAAAATTTCTTAAAAACAAACGAGAATAAAAGTGAAATAATATCGAGAGACAAAAATTCAAAAACGAACGAAAGTGATAATAATAATACTGGAATATCTGCCTCGCTTAAATCTTCGGGAAAGGATAATGATTTATCATTATCAAAACATGCGGATGAGAAAACCATGACTTCAGAATCCTGTACGAAGCAAACGCAAAGCAAATCTTTAATGCTGGCAGATCTTTTGGATAAAAAAGAGGGTCCGGCTTTGAACGGTGTTTTGGGAAAAGATTTGCGAATCGGGGAAAAAGGACTTGAACTAGTGGAAAAAGCAATATTAAAAGAAACAAGTTTAAATCACAAAGGAGTTACTGTAAAAAAAGATAGTGTAGTGAATGTGAATGGAGATGCGAGGACAGGGGGGGATCATCGTTCAACTGTGATAAATAATGCAACGTCTTCTCAGTGCAGAAGCAAGAGGTCGGCGAGCACCGAATTAGATGCAATTGAAGAAAAGCGCTTTAAAACGGAAACCGGATCTTCAAAAATCAAAGGTATTCTTTTGACTACTCTTAAGTAAAAGTATAATTAAATAATTATAATCTTAGTTCAATTCAATTCATATATGTATATTTTTTTTTCACCAAAGCAAAAAATGTAAAAGAAACCGGCAGATTCGATGACGCCGTAGAAAAAGGCGACAAAGATGAATTGAATGGTGAGGAAGAAGTTCGGGCTTCGTCAACGGCAGCAAATTTGTTTGCTGCTTTGGCAGCTGAAGCATTAGAGGATGAAACAGATTTTGATGTATCTAATGAACCACAGCCACAGCCCCAAACTGTTGTTGTACCTCACGGTCAGGTGATTATCCTTTTTTTTTTTTTTTCTTTCTTACGATTTATTTCGGGTTACGAAAAATAATGTAAGCAAAAATTTTGAAAGTATAAATTATAAATTTGCTATTAAAAATTGACAGATTCGTTCATTGTACTTGGGCGAGTCTTCTCCTTTACTAGTTACCGCATCAGGTACGCGGCAAATAATCATGACTCCCAGTCAGTTATCGCAACAAGGTCAAGTTTTAATTTCCGCTGGAGGGCAATCTTTACCGGTTATAGTACAGAACCAAAGAATTGTTCAAGGAAGTTCAGGACAAATGCTTGTAGCATCCCAACCGCAACAATACATCATGTCAGGTGAGAGTGTAACTCATTTTCTAACGGTCGAAATTATCATTATTATAATAACATTTTATAAATGATTTTTTTTTTTTGTTTTTTTAAAGGCAATACTCAAAGTCAAATGCTTATAGCTCAGCCACAAACAGCCCTCGTTCAAGGTCAACCCCAAACAGTTTTAGTTGCACAGGCCACACCTCAACAGCCTGGCACGAAAACTATTATAATTTTACAACCACAGTCTCAGGGTAATGCAAATTCTGCGCAACAAAAAATGGTGGTAACTTCTCAAGGTATATAAAGTGTTCTGCGGTTCGAATACATTTTTTTTTTTTTTTTTTTTTAAATTTAAATCATGAAAATCTTATTTTTGTTTTTTTAGGTACACCAATGGTTGTTACTCGCCAAGTCATTCAATCACAACCGACGACCAATTTATCTTCCTCTGTTCCAACAACCTCGGTTACAACTTCGACTTCACGAGATGGTTTAACCACCGACGTCTTAAACTCAGGACTGCATAGTAATTCACCTGTACCTTCTTTACAACAAAATGGCTCTCAAATTCAAATTATAAGTTCAGGAGTTCAAAATAACGCTCCAATTTTGAATCAAAGTGTTAACGATAAGAACAAAGTTCAGAATGGTACTACGAAAATTTCAAACGGTTCAAAAGTCGCGGACGGGAGCGTGTACCTTTGCGAATGGAGAGGTTGCATGAGGTAACATACCTGACCTTGTTTTTTTTTTTTTTTTTGAAAAAAAAAAAAAGAAAAAAAAATTGAAATTTTGTGGATTTTCAGGAGTTTTAAAACTGCAAACGAAGTTTACATGCATGTTTGTAATACCCACTGTCCTAGTAATACGGAGGTAGAAACTCAATGCCTTTGGGAAAGATGCGATGGAATGAAAAGGAAAAGATTTTCTTTGATGACGCATTTGTTCGATCGTCATTGCAACGCTGATGTAAATAACTTTTTTATTTATTTATTTTTTCTTTTCTTTAAAACGTTTTATTCAACGTCGAATTTAAAATTATTTTTAGGCTTTAAACATTATGGCCGCCAGGCGAAAGCAACTTTCAACTCAGGGTAGAAGTGAAATCCCGGCACCGACGCCTCCTCCGCCACATCCTGGATACGCTCCAAACGCAGCTTTTCACGCTATCAAGAGACACGCTCTCGAATTCGTGAATCCAAAAGAGCTTTTGGTGAGTGTTTAAAAAATCTTTTGAAATTCATCAGTTAAATTTTTTTTTTTTACTAAAACCAACAAGTTAAACGTTTAAACGTACACGTTGGATTATTTTGTTAAATGCTGCTCTCAGAAAGCAAATGGTTCGAAAGGCTCACAGCCACAGCAAGCTCCTCTTCCTCCTCCCCCTCCGAGTTCTGTACTTTTGGCCAAGGTTGCTTCAACCCCCGTCCAAGTGAAGGTAATTAGGGTAGAGTGATAATGAGGATTTGAAAAGTTTTATGTATATTTATTTTTATTGCACTTTTTTATTTTTTATTTTTATCGAATTAAAATGGTTGACGTTATGGTTAGACCAACCCCCCCCCCCATTCCGTGGGGGTTGAAAAAACATTTTTTTTTGTAACACTACTTTAGTAAAAATGTCTCTTGTTGTTTTACATTAGTTCGTGACGTAATATTGATGTTGTGTGATTGATTTCACACAAAAAATTTTCATCTTTAATTATTATTATTATTATTTCAGGATGATAACGAAGGACCTGTGACAAAAAGTATTCGGTTAACTGCGTCGCTCATCCTTAGAAATTTAGTTATATATTCATCTGTAGGTAGGAGGTAAGTAAGTGAGGAGGAGGAGGAGGAGGAGGAAAACTTTTCCGGACGGTTATTTTTATTTATTTATTTAAAAATTAAATTTTTAGATTTTTAAAAGGATACGAACCCCACCTTGCTAGCATAGCACTAAGCAACGTGGAATCATCTAGAACGATAGCACAAGTATTGGCAGATTTGAACGATTCTTCCTCCCGATGACTTGATTGTATATAAATCGATTATTTATTTTTTTTTATTTTATTTTATAAAAATTGATTAAACCGTTTGTTCAGGTTAAACGAAAACATGTCGGTCGGTCGGTTGGTCGGTTGTCGTCACAACCTTCCCGTGACAAAATAAATAAATATATGTGACCGGTTTAAATAATAAATTTTTATTGACAAATGATGCAGAAAATACTTAAATAAAAAAAAATGTCCAAAAAGAGAAACTTATGATAGTATTTTTTTTTTTTTGTTATATTAAAACCAAATGTAATTTCATCATCTTTTAATATTTTATTATATAGTTAAAATGTTAAAATTATGAATGAAGAAAAACATAAAAAAAAAGAATTTTAAGCTACATATTTTCAAATAAAAGGGTCAAATTAAAAAAAAAAAATATTTTTTTATTATTATTTTTGATTATTCTAAATCAATAAATTTTTATTAAAATAAAATTAAAAATTTTGAATGATGGGGAATTTAAAAATAAAACAATTGTCAACATAAAATTATTATTATTATTATTATTATTTGTTTTTCTTGTTTATTTGAGACTTATTGACAAAAGGCAACAACAAAAATTATTATTGACATTAAATAATTTTGGATTAATTTGTTTATTACAAATATTCGGACAAAATTAATTTATAATTTTTTTTTTTTTAATGTAAATAAAAAAGTTAAATTTAGTTCGGCCATTTTGTTTTTTTTGTACTGGTTTATTGAAAGAGAGAGTAGGAGAAAAATTGCTACTAATTTACCTAAAACATTTTTTTTAAATAATTAATTTTAGTTTTTCCTTTTAATTTGAAATTATGTTTTCATATTTATTAATTTATTTAAATAAATGACTAACTGTCATCATCATTATTTGGATTTAATTCAAATTTAATAATTGTTTGATTGGGGATGGGGGATGTGGGAGGGAAGGGGGAAGGGAAAAAAAAAACAAAATTTCGCGATAATGTTCAAATCTGTTTTATTTTGACGTTGAATTAATTTAAATAATCGTAAATATTATTATTATTATTATTATAAATTGACGCATTTTAATTAAAACAAAAAAAAATTGTATTATTATTATTATTTTTTTATAAAAATAAATATAGGAATGTAAATTTAATTTTTAACCGTTTTTTATTTGTTTAAATATTTTATTTTTTAACAATATTTTTTTTTTGGTAAATATGTAGCAAAATTATTGTTTTTTATATAGGTACCAATTTGAAATAATGAAAAATATTATAAAAATAATTATTTTTTATTTTATTTTATTTAAAAAATTAAAAATTTTTGACAATCAAAAACAAACTCTTAAAAGGAATAATCTCAATAAATATAATTAAAATGTACATCACAAGCGTTAGTTATCATATGAATTTTTTAAAATGAATTATTAATTAATTAATTACAAGGTACTGTTTGTTTATCAATTATTTTATTAACTATGCTACTAAATTGTTTATAATTTTCATTTTTTAAATATGAATCAAGCAATGATTTATGTAAACCATCAGAATTACTAATGGATATATCAAGAGGTACACTTCCAAGGAAATTAATATTGCATGCATTCGCAAGTGATTCTCCACCACCTTTTGAAAAAATATTTGTCGACTCCTGAAAAAGGGAAATAATTGAACAATATTAAGAAATGAATTCTCTCGTAAATCATAAAGAAGAGAAGATAATAAGTTACCGAACAATGAGGACAAATGTAACCACTCATATTTTCGATGAGACCCAATATAGGTATTCCTGTTTTCGAACAGAATGTTATTTGCTTTTGAACATCTTCTAAGGCAACCAATTGAGGAGTTGTAACAACAACAGCACTTTTGTTTTTTAAAGACCTATAATTTTTTTCAACAATTATTGAAAATGTTTAATTCAAATTTACTTTTCGAGTTTATTTAAATGTAGCAAACGAAATATGAAGATGTTAAAATAATAATCAATATGTTGTAAATGTTTTATATTTCAGTACCTCAAACATTCCATGAGTGTTATATGTTCATCAGATGTTCCTGGAGGTGTGTCAATAACCAAATAATCAAGATCTTGCCAATAGACATCATTTAAAAATTGTCGAATCATACCTGATGACACATTGAAAAGAAATCGAGGTATTAATTTTTTTCATAATACTTTTATTTATTTATTTAAATTAAAATTTACTTGTTTTTTTGGGTCCTCTCCAAACTACACTATCATTTTTATTTTTTAATAAAAAACCAATCGACATAACTCCTAATTTTTTTTCTTCATCTAGATAAACTGGAACCCAACCTTCAGTGGATTGAAAAACATCTTTATCTTCTAATCCTAATAAAAAAGGTAAGCTGGGACCGCATAAATCAACATCTAATAAACCGACCTAAAATAAAAAAAAATTTAATGTAAGTAAAAATTATTAAATTTATTAAATAAAAAAAAAATTATCATACTTTGAAGCCTTTATCTTTAAGGGCTAATGAAATGTGTACACTGACAGTTGATTTTCCAACACCTCCCTTTCCAGATATTACCAATAAAATATTTTTAACTCCATCCAACATTTTTTTTTAAAAATAAATTACTAACGAACGTTAAAACTTTTTAACTTTTCAATTGTATACCAAAAATAAAAATTTAAAATAATTTTAAATTGTTAAAAAAGATTTTTAACCTCAAAGTTTGATTAATCACTCTAAAGTACGATAAATTAACTAATGTAAAGATTTAAATATTATTTTGTTAGATACCGCTCTGATAAGATGTTATTTAAATCGGTTAAAAATTATTTATATTTTTTTTTTATGATATTTATTATTGTAATGACTAAACTAAATTGATATTAATTTTTTTTTAACGTGACATCACGTCTTAAACGTTTTTTTTTTGCTTTTTTTTTTTTTTTTTCTATTGAAGTATCCCTCCCTGGCGATACTTGGAACTTTATATAGACTTTAAATTGAATATTTTTTTGGAATTTCATTTATTATTTTATATATGTTAAATGTGTCAAAATGTATTTGATAAAATATTTTTGACAGGTTTTTATTGAAATAATTAAGTACATTTTGGAAAAATGTACGAAACGGGTGTTTTTGGAGCTTATACTTTTTTTGCTCAAAAGCAACCTGGTGAATTATGTGGCAGTAATGGTCTTCCACTAACTCCTAATTCTGTTATTATTTATGGTAAATCTCAATCATTAATGTGTCTCAAACATGCCAATTTATGTGAATATTTGGACATCTTTAGGGGAAAACATGGTAAGTCTTTTTATTGTTTTCAATTTTTAAATTTTCAATTACTAATAGGTTTTCCTTTTTTTTTTGCATTTCAGAAAGGATAATTGTCACCTCAGAATTTTATCACTCATCTTTGAAAAATATCCAAAAGCCTATTGAACCAAATTACCTGTCTAAAATTGTGAAGGAAATATTACTCGGATTGGAATATTTAAATGCTAATGGAATAGTTCATAGATCTTTATCACCCAGTAACATACTATTCGATGCTGATGGTAATGTCAAATTATTTAACTATGGTCTCTATTTTATGAGCAATAATGGCAAAAACGTTTCGTTTCCAATCGGTTCTCCAAAATATACTGCTCCAGAAGTTTTTTTAATCAAAGATAAAACTCCATCAGGTCCCAAAGTAGATATTTGGTCTGTAGGAGTTATTTTGGCAGAACTTGTTTTAAATAAAGAAATATGGTGTGATTTAAAACTTAATCAAGTGATAAGAAAAGTTTTAAGTTTGATTAATTGCAGTGGAACAGTTTTAGAACATTTGTCAAATGAACACAGGTGCAATGACATTTATAAAAATTTACCTTCCTCGCTTAAAAATTTTATTAATTTGTGTTTGATTCCTAGTCCGCTTAATCGTTTGACTCCAAGTCAAATGATTAAACATGAATTTATAAAACAAGATAATAGTTTAATAGAAAATGCTGAATGCGGTTATCACATAGATTTTCTAAAAAGAACAACAAGAAAAAATATAAACTTTGAAATTTCAAAAAGTAAAATTAATGAGATTAATTCAATAAACAAAATTTGTTCAAATAAACCCGTGGGAATTCACAACAAAAATCCGAATGTTGAATTATCTAAAAGAAGTCTCAAAGAAATTTATCATTTATGGCAATTAGCTGGAGGAGACATTTATTGTGAATTGAAAAAACAAGGGATGATTAAAACCAGACCTCCAACATTATCCCTTCCAAAGTATGTAATTTTTATTTTATTTTTAACCCATACTTAATATTATAATCGTAAATAAATTTTTTTATTTTATATTTTAAATTACAGTTTAGTTTTACTAGAAGGTACAGTTTTTGGAGAAATTAAAGATTCATTCTCTGTACTAGATCTTCGAGTTACAGTTTTACCATTAAATAGCCTGCACCAAAGATTGTCACATTTGACATTTGAAGATTTTTATCCATTAATCGAAATCAAATCACCCAAGTTGAAAAATAAAGAATCTTTAACTCAAGAAAAATTTTTACCATTAATCATTAGAGAAAGAGATACAGAATATCAATTTTCTAGAATCATTTTGTATCATCGTCTACTTCTTGTAAACTAATTGCTTTAAAAAAGTAAATATTCAATTTTATGTTTCTGAGATCAAAACAATTGTTTTTATCTATTTTTACAGGGTTATCCATTCAAAAAGGAAGCGATAATAAATGAAGCTGGAATTGATATTCCTCCTTACTGTAGGGGAAATGTTTGGGCTGCATTGCTGGGTATAGTCGGTGACATTCAAAGAAGCTATGAGATAATTGACAAAGAAACACCCAATTCAACTGATAGACAAGTAATTTAATAATTATATATATTTAATAAAATAATTTTGTTATTTAGTGAAACATATCATCGGTTGTTTATCAGTATCAAATTTAAATTTTCTCATTGAATTTTAGATTGAAGTTGATATTCCAAGATGTCATCAATATAATGAATTATTATCATCCTCTGAAGGTCACAAAAAATTAAAAAGAATATTAAAAGCATGGGTTACATCTCATCCTCAATATGTTTACTGGCAAGGACTCGATTCTCTTTGTGCTCCTTTTTTATATCTCAACTTTAATAACGAAGGTAGAAAAGTGTGAGTGACGGGTACCATTTTTTTTCCCCCCTTCAACTTGGCAATACAAAAAGTTTTTTCTGATTTATTTTTTCGAATTTTTTACATTTTAGCTCAGGCGTATGCATGTTTATCTGCATTCATACCAAAGTACCTAAATAATTTTTTCTTGAAAGATAATTCTGCAGTCATACATGAATATTTGGCCAAATTTCGACATCTGATTGCATTTTACGATCCGGTTTTATTTAATCATTTAGAATCTATTAATTTCATACCGGAATTGTATGCCATTCCATGGTTTCTCACGGTGTTCTCGCGTAAGTTAATTCTCACATTTTGTTTTTTTCTTTAATATTTATAGTAAAAAGTTAGCGTCAAAAGAATTTGACAATTTTACGACAATATAAAAAATAATTTTTTTTTTTTTTTTTTTGTCAATTTAGACGTGTTTCCTTTACATAAAATATTTCATTTGTGGGATCGTTTACTTTTGGGTGACGCGTCTTTTCCGTTATTCATCGGATTGGCGGTTTTAAATCATCTCAGAGATATTCTCCTTTGCTCTGGATTTAATGAATGCATATTACTTTTTTCCGATTTACCAGGTATGAAATTAAATCAATTTTTTATATTTTTCTAAAAAAAATTTAGATTAATTTTCTTTTTTTTAACCTGATTTCAGAGGTGGACATTGAAATGTGTGTCAAGTATTCAACAGAAAAGTACAATAGCACTCCTCGAAGCATCACGTACAGGTGTCACGAATATCGAGAAAATACACCAAATTCCAGTCTCGATTTAGAAATGTCTCCTTTATCAGTATCCGAATTGCAGAGCGAATGTTGCCCACAAATAAGTGCTTCCGATCTTTTGTCTCTCATCAATAAAAACAATAACTCAAATGTTAAAAATTACGTGACGATTGATATAAGAAATTTAAACGAAACAAATTGCCTTACTTTACCGGATAGTATTCACATACCCTTCAATACGGTATCATTTTCAGAAAAAGAGGTTAGTACAAATATGACAACGAGAGACTAATTTCATACGTTTCGAAAACTAAACCATTATTTATTTAAAATTATTTTTACAGGTTCCGAAAACCAAGGAGGGAAACCTACTCCTTAAAAGTAAAGGTAAAATTATTATTATTATGGGATCGGGCGGTGAAAATTTGTCGGAATTTTGCAGATGGTTAGTAGAATGCGGTTTTAGTAAAGTTTGCAGTTTACACAAAGGAATTCAATCACTTTCGAATACAGGAATTTTAAAATCTTCAAAAAAATAGCACCAAGAGTAAATCATAAAAATATTTTCATATTAAAAAAAAAAAGATCAAATATAATATAGGAATTGTAAATAAATATTCGAAACGTATATTAATTGACAATTATAAACAATTCCTACATTATTTCTAAAAGGGCCTTTGGGAATTCATCGAGTTATCTTTATTTAGAAAAAAAGTATCATTAAATTTTTTTTTTGTAACGGTATTATCAATACTGTTCTTTTCGTGTTTAAGGTTAGATTAATTATTGGCAGGTAGGAGAAGGAAAGCAGAAAAAAAAAAATTAAATCTCACTTAATTAAAAAATATTTTAATCAAATACTCATGCCACGGCAGCAATCATATCCATTTTAACACCTTTTAGATCACTAGAAGGTACAGTGGGAATAATTTCTTCTTTAGGTCCGGGAACTTCAACGCAATCCGGTAATGGTTTTTTAGGTCCAACTTTTCCATTTGGATCACAACGAAGCATGATTTTAACTTTGATTCCCAAAACTCCTACAAAATAAAAATGCAAGGTAATTGAAGATATAAATAACGATAATTTTTAAAAAAAAACAATAATAATTTATTAATCAACTTACCCTGTCTCAATAGTACGTGCCTCGTAGCACAATCAACATAATCATTAGTGGGTTCACCACTGTGTATCATTAAACCATCGACAAATTTCATGGATTTAGCTCTTTGACCTCTTAATTTACCAGAAACTACTACTTCGCAACCCTTAGCTCCTGATTCCATTATAAATCTTAAAACACCGTAGCATGCTCTGAAAAATTTTATAGATTAATGTAAGTCATTTTATTTTAATAAAAATGTAAACGTAAACGTAAATATTACAAATCGCATTGACACTACCTTCGAACGGCTAATCCACCAATTAATTTATATCTCAATGATTCAGCCTGTGCAATAGCACATAGACCTCTTGCTGCAACTTTTTCAGCATAGAGTTCTACGGTTCCTTCAGGGAAATTGAATCGCTTTTGAACGACAGAAGTCAACTCCCTAATTCTTTTACCCTTATCTCCCAAAACGCTTTGGGTTCTAGTGGCCATAATAATAATTTCTGTTCGTGTTGGAGTAACACGGACTTCCACCCCAGAGTAACCATCTTCAGCCAATTCTCGCGTTAAAAATTCATTCAATTCAGCTTTAAAAACTCCGTCGCCTACAAACTAAAAAACATACGAATGTAAAAAACGTGAATATGAACACTGACAGAAAATTTTAATCCAACTGATCTGAAAGAACTGAGCACATAATAGAAACAAAAGAATAAGAAACAAAATATTTAAAAACTTTACTTGTATTTATAATTCAGTATTATTTTTATAAAAACGTTTTTATATCAATAATAAACACAAACTTACTTTTCTTTTCTTGGATATTGGAGTTGCCATCTTTTCAATTCCCTGTTAAGTAGAAATTTTATTTTGCCAACACTGCATTCAGTGGTGCCAACATTATTAAGAATGTACTAACAAGCAAATACTTTATGATTAGTCTTACCTAATAATGTCTTCACTTTAACAAAATGCATTTAAAAATATTAAATTCCGTTAGAATTTTTTATTGATAGCCGTAAAAATAGTAATTTTTAAAAAGTAAAATATTGTAGAAATGAATTTAATTCTGAAGCGATAATTTTTATTACATGTTTTCATACTAAATCTGTGATAGTTTATGGATATTGTAACTTATTTTTTTAAACAGTAGTTTATTACATATGTCGAAAAATATTGGTCGATAAAAATTATTACATTATTAAAATATGTTTTATATAATTTTTATATTAAAATTAGTCAAGATTACAGTCTAAGTCAAATTGCTGTGGCAAAAAAAATTTTTTATAATTTTGTTAAACATTATGTGAATAATATAAATAAAATGGAAATAATTAAAACTCCTAAGGTAAAACATAACATTATTTGTATTATTTAGACTTTTTTATATTTATGTATTTTAACTCACAAAACAAAAATATCAGAATAAATTATTTTTTTAATGTTATTCAAATTATAATAAAATTAATTTTATAATTAATCTTATAAAATTGAATTATGAAAATATTAATTTAGAAAAAAAGTGTTTTTAAATATTTTATTTATATATTTCTTTAATTTATTATTTTATTTTGTTTATTTGCAGGTAGAAAATGTGAAAATGCTCAACAAATACAACAATAACTATTCCTCTGGAACATTATATTTAACTGCTACTCACTTGATATTTGTAGGACCAGATTGCAAAAAAGAAACTTGGGTAAGTTTTTTTAAAAGTTTTTTTTTTTTTTTTGTGTCGATAGCGATAAATTTCAAATACTTATTAAGCATTTACATCTAATTGAAATTAATATAAATATTTTATAATTAATCAAAATCATATTTTATTAAATCGAACCATTATTACGATTTTTTTTTTTTTTTTTTCATTTTTGTATTTACAATTATCGTAATATTAGTTTTATGTTTACTTACAAATATTTATGGTTCATTACTTTTAATTTTTATATAATTTTGTATTTTTTAAATGTAATTTTATTTCGGGAAATTATTGTTTACAAAATATTATTTTGGTTTCGTATTTACTCCAAGAATTTAAACATTTATCATTCATTATTTTGAAAAAATTGTATGTAAATCTTTTCAGATTTTACATAATCATATATACAATGTTGAAAAGCTGCAGTTGACAACATCTGGATCGCCTTTACTGATCAGATGTAAAACATTTCTTTCAGTTACTTTTGTAATTCCAAAAGAAAGAGATTGTTATGATGTATATATCGCACTATCTCAATTATCAAAACCAGGTAAATAAAAAATACCTTTCTTATAAATTTTTTTGTAAGATGAATTTTAGAAGATGAAAATTGACTTTTTTTTTTTTTCATTTAATTTGTAGCAAGTGTTAACGAACTTTACTGTTTTCATTATGCTTCAAGTACTGAAGACATTCCAAAATCTGCTGGTTGGAATTTTTTTGATTTAGTATCAGAATACCAAAGAATGAGGGTTCCAAATGATGTTTGGATTGCAACAGATTTAAATATAAATTTTGAAGTAGAAATCTTTTATCACATATTAATTAGTTTTTTTTGTTTATTTACAAATTTAAAAATGTTTCGTTTTTATAATTTTTTTTAGCTTTGTGAAACTTATCCGAGATACCTTTGCGTTCCAGCAAGTGCCTCTCCCGGAATTTTAAAGGGCTCCTCAAATTTTCGCAGTAAAGGTCGATTACCAGTTTTATCGTATTTGCACAAGAACAAAGCCGTTATTTGTAGATGCAGTCAACCTTTATCAGGTTTTAGTGGTCGTTGCCCAAAAGATGAATCCATGCTTAATTCAATTCTAAAAACGAACCCAAATGCATCTTATATGTATGTCGTAGATACACGACCAAGGGTAACTTTTTTATTTAAAAAAAAAAAAAATAACTTTTTCTTTTTCTGTTGCACTAATAAATATTAACTTACTTTTTAGATAAACGCAATGGCTAATAGGGCAACCGGAAAGGGATATGAAAACGAAACATTTTACGAAAATATTAAATTTCACTTTTTAGGCATTGAAAACATTCACGTAATGAGATCGAGTTTATCGAAATTAATCGAAAGTAAGGATTCAGTTTTTAGGATTAATTTAATAATTTTTATTAATTTAGATGTGATCAATTCAACATGTCAAAGTTGTTGTAACTTCTTGAAATTACATTTAAACAAGTTTTTTTTTTTTTGTTTTTAGCTTGCGAATTAAAATGTTCCACCATGAGTAATTTTATAAAAGGTCTCGAATCAAGTGGTTGGCTTAAGCATATACAAGCCATTTTAGACACCTCCTTGTTCATAGCTCAAGCAGTAGAAAATGGAGTCAGCGTGGTTGTACATTGCTCCGATGGATGGGATAGAACAGCCCAAGTTTGCTCCGTAGCTTCTCTATTGTTAGATCCATATTACAGAACAATAAATGGCTATCAGGTTGCTTGATTATTATCGAGCTTTTTTTCTTGTTCAAAATGTTCGATGAAAATAAACAAATTTTTTATTATAAATTTTCCAGGCCCTAATAGAAAAAGACTGGCTAGCGTTCGGACACAAATTTTCCGACAGGTTCGGTCATTTAAATGGAGATTCCAAAGAAGTTTCTCCCATACTGACGCAATTCATTGATGCCACTTGGCAAATTTGGAACGCATTTCCTCATTCCTTTCAATTCAATGAAAAATTTTTACTAACCATACACGATCATGCTACTTCGTGTCAATTCGGAACATTTTTAGGAAATTGTGAAAAAGAAAGAGCAGATCTTAGGTAAGTTAATTTTTTTTTTTTTTAAATAAAAAAATGTCTCAATTACATACAATCTTGGAATTAAGTTTTTTTTCTTTTTTGAAAAGGGTAAAAGAAAAAACATTTTCTTTGTGGGGTTACATGGCCAATCACGTTCACGAGTACGTTAATCCATTATATTGTGCTGATGACAATTCTGAATTTCTCGTACCTAACACTGCTTCGCAAAATATCAAATTTTGGAGAGAAATGTATTGTCGATTCGAAAGTGGCGTCCATCCCAGAGAACCCATCAAGGAAATCCTTCACGCCTCTGCTGATCACTCGACTGCTTTGAAAGACCACATAAACTTGTTGCAATGCCGAATCGCGCAATTAGAAAAATTACTGGGTGCGAAATTAAAAATTTTTTTTTTTTTTTTCCGAGATATTAATTATTCTGCTTTCTGAAATTCTTACTTGTTTCCGTTTTATACTTTTGCAGGACATTCAAAAAGTAATCACGAGTTTAATACTTTAAATAAAACATCGTCAACGATGAAAAATTTAGAAAACGATATTAAAAATTCGTTAAAATTAAACGAACCGCCATCTTCACCACCACTTGAAAAAACCGCGGAATCGAAATCGGATATCGATTTGAAATCATTTAAAAATAACAACATTGACGTAATAACTCCAATATCGTCGGAAATATTGAAAAATGAAATGGAGTCAGTGGCACTAGAATGGAAAACGTTTAGAAATATCGTCGAGTGCAGTTGCATGACTCCGTTCGATCATTCTTCAAGAAAAGTAAGATTATTATTATTTTTATTTGTTTAAAATCCTCCCAAATGTTTTTCTTATTTCACTTGAGCAAAAATAAATGAGATAATTTGTTCTTTTTCGGATTATTTATCATCGTGATCGTGTTTTTGTTACATCGTTGGATTAACGATTCGGAATTTTTCAAAAAAAAATAATGATTGATAGAAAATGAAAGAGTTTTCCTCGTGATAATTAGTTTTTTTGTCGTTTATTCTCAATAAAAATCTGTTGTAATGGTCGTTTGTAAGAAATTTAACACTTTGTTTTGTTTTGAATTGGATGTTTTAGAGTCACTGTTGGAAATGTGGGGGCCTTTTTTGCACGAGATGTATCGATAAAATGATTACTCTTCCAGGTTTGTCATTGAAAAGACCTGTACCAGTTTGCAGGCAATGTTTTAATATCGTTAAAGAATATTCAAATTGATATTTAATCACAATAATTATTTTCATAGCGATACCTTAATATGAAATATATAAATATGTAAAAAAAAAAAAAAAAAAATATATATACATAAAAAATAAGAAAAAACACATTTAACAAGTTGAACTTCATTAAAAATATTTCTTTTACCCTTTTTCTAAGAGTCATTTTGAGTAATTTTCAGGTTTTTTTTTTTTTTTATAATTAATAAAAACCGTCCCACGTGCACAAATTAAAAAAATAAAATTGAATATATTCATAAATATATATATATATATATATATATATTATGACTTTTATTACAAATTAAAAAGAAAAACTAACAAAAATGGCAAAAAAAAAAACAACAAATAATAATAATAATAATAATAATAATTTTTTTCATTTTTTTTATATTAATTTTTGCCTTCTTTACAATAATAATAATATTAAGTTTAAAGAGAAACAAATAATAATTTGTTAATTCTTTAAACAATAAGGACACTAAGTGCAAAAAAAAAAAATAAGAAAAAAATAAAATAAAATTCATTAAATAATATCTATTTACAAATATATATATAAATACAATTTTTTAAAATAATTATTTTTTTTGCTTTTTTCCAATTTTTTTTATATATATATAAATTTTTTTTTTTTTTTTTTTGCATTGATAACATAATAAATATTTATAATAATAATAATAAAAATCTAATTTTTATATCTTATTACTACATTTTCAGCAAAATATAATTTAAAAAAAGGAAAAAAGAGAGGAAAAAAAATTACAAATTTAAATAAAATATAACAATTCGTTTAAACAATAATCATTGAAAATAATAATAATAATAATTTTAACCGTGAGGATATTTCAATGTCAAAAAACAAATCGCAGGCAAAATATTTTATTTTTTTTAATTAATTCATGTTGTTATTGAACCTGATTTGATTTTAATTGCCCCAAATTTTTGTGCGCTCTTTATCTTATTCCCTTCCCCTCCGCCCCCACCTACCACCCCCATTTAAATGACTTGATAAACAAAGTGGTAAATTAATATTATTTTAAATTTCTTTCCATTTATTTATTTTATTTAAATTTTTATTACATTAACACATTCTAAAATTCTATTCAAAATTTATTTATTTATTTATTACAGGTTTAATAAGCTTTATATAAATAATAATTATTGTTGAATATGAGAGAGAGAGAGAGAGAGAGAGAGAGAAAATAAATAAATAAAATTACTGTCTTTGTTTTTCTTTAATATTATTATTATTATTATTATTATTTTGCCTTTTGATATTTAATTAGCCCACAATTATTTATAGAGTGTTATTCTCATTCATTTAATTTTTTTTTTTTTTTTGGTTTGCTTTTTACATTGATTGCTCATAATAATAATAATAATAATAATAATATTAATGATGATATACTACTATGAAATGACAATTTAAAAATTTAGGCAATTTATAATAACTAATTCTAAATTATTATGCAATATTATTTTAGAATATTTATGTATACATGTACATAATATATATATATACATAGATATTAACAAAATTCCGCCACTTTTATTTTTTTTATATATATAAATATTTTAATAAAAAAGTAAAAGTCGTTCTTGTGCAGTACCTGATAGAAATCTCCAACCTCTTTTTATATTTAAATACTGTATAATAGCTCTTACAAATA